>NW_015174347.1:148731-151499 GCF_001447785.1 Gekko japonicus
TCCGCCACCCCCCCTCTGCACGTGGGCTGAGTAATTGTTGAACCTGCGGTTACAACCCCGCATTTATCCAGGTCTTTTGGGAGACCCGAGTTCGAATCCTCGCTTTGTCACGGAAGCTGACTGGAGAAGTTGAGAGGCTTTCGGCCAGTCACTGTTGTCTCAGCCTGGCCTACCTCCAGGCTCGTGGCCAATTTCGGGGGGGGGGGGCAGCCTTGGGGCAGTGGCAAATTTTATTAAAAGTAATTTCATGACGGGCTTCTCGGCGCCCTCCACCTGGCCGTCGGCTCTGCCTGCCTTGAGCATTGGCATCTTGTGCCTCCTTCCCTGGCGATCCCCTCCACCAGTGTTCCCTCTAAGCTGACTTAGTGTGAGCCGGCTCACAGTTTTTTAGCCTCCAGCTCACACATTCTTGTCTTAGCTCAGGAAGGAGGGCTCCCGAGCAAACTCATTTCTGCAGTAGCCAAATCACTCGCTCATAACTTTAATGCCAGTGGCTCACAAAGGGAAATTTTTGCTCACAAGACTCCACAGCTTAGAGGGAGCACTGCCCTCCACCCACCCCAGCTGCCGGCCTGCCCACTGGCCTTTCCCCAATGCAGAAAAGATGCTCTGGAGGTTGGTACCAGGATGAGGGGGGAGGGCGGGGTGGGGGGGGGGGGAAGGCAAGAAGAACCGGCGGCCCCAGCAGCACAGGGGGAGTTGGTGGTGGCCCCACATCTTGCCAGAGAGTTGGGGGGGGGACTGGGCTGAAAGGAATTCGGGGGCCTGGGCAGGAAGTCAGGGGGCCAGGCCCCAGAACGCCCCACTGTAGGTACAGGCCTGCCTACCTCTCAGGATCGTTGCTGTAAAGATAGAACGGGGGACAGGAGAACAATGTTGCCATCAGCACTGTGGTTCCCCCACCCCACCCCACCCGTGCGCCTGGAAGGCGAGAGACATGGGAGCAGAGAAATAAACGAACAGGTGTGTTTGTGCAGGATGTATGCAGGTGCACTATAATGCGTCTACAGGGCTTGTGAGTGCGGCAGAGATGTTTGTCATACTTACGACTGGGGCTTTGTTTCTGGGGGAATGCCCCGGAACAGAGTTCCAGACCTCTTCAACGGAATTCTTTTTAAAGTGTTTAAAAGTTCATGAGCTTTCAGTATACAGATCGAAAACTTCATTTCCCTCTTGGGAGTTCTGGTGCCTCTTTTTCAAAAAAGAAAAAAGGGGGGGAAAGGCCCTGCTTAGGACAAATGAACAAAAACGTTTATTGAAAATATGTATAATATTTTCTCCACAGAAATATTTAAACATTGAACACAGTGATATCAAGGTTCCAAAAAATGTACAGCATTGCATTGTAATTGATAACCAAAAACTAAAACAGCAATAAAAGGAATATCCAGCTTTTTGAACTTATTAACATTACCATAACCTCAAGTACTTAAATAGCGAGTATATCTAGACTCAATTATTGTCCATAAAGCATTATTTGGTATTTTGCTTTAGAGATTGTTTCCCAGTCAAATGTATCAATTGTGATTTTATCTAAAATTGGATTCCATTTGTCTAAAGGGTTATAAAATTCACATTCATTTTGATGTGAAGTATTGTAGATAGAATATTTTTCTAAAAGAAAAAAATCCCAAAGTTTGTGGATCCATTGTGTAACAGTTGGCACTCGAATGTCTTTCCATTTTCTAGCAATTACTACTTTTGCTGCAGTGATCATAACGTTAATCAATTTTTGAGAGTTGGAAGAAAAGTTATGTGGGGGCCAGAGATTGAGTAAAATTAAAGCTGGGTCCATTGGTATATCATGACCCGTCAGTATTTTTATTTGGTTAATAATTTGTTTCCAAAATTGTTAGATTTTAATGCAATTCCACCAATTATGCATAAAATTAGCTTTATTACCACCTAATTTCCAGCATGCAGAGGAAAACTGAGGATGTATGTGGGCCAATTTAGCCGGCGTTAGATGCCATCGAAGCATTACTTTGATTGATGTTTCTTGTACGAGTAAGGATGTAGAAATTGTTTTCTGTGTTTTCCAAATGTCTTTCCATTGGTCTTCGGTTAGTTCTCGCTGTAGGTCCTCGTGCCAGGCAGTTTGGAAGGTACTAAGTGTAGTGGAGTTCGAATCAAGTAACTGTTGCCTGCTTAGGACAAATGTTATACAGGCCCTCGAGTCTGGGAGCTGAGTTCGACTGCATCTCTCCCTGCTGACAGCACACTCACTCGAGGGCGAAACTTAGTTTGCCTCTCCGTAATGTACGGAATACCCCCCCACCCCACCCTCATCCGGTGGCAGGGCTTCCCAGGCCGGGGCCCAAGTTCTGGGCTTAACGCTTTGCTCTGCGCTGGATGCTTTCCTGGGCGGAACAGAATAACAGCAGCCCTGCCCGTGACCTGGAGCTGACGGGGATATCAGAGGGCTGCCAGCCTCCAGGTGGGGCCTGGAGATCTCCCGCTATTGCAACTGATCTCCAAACAATAGAGGTCAGCTCCCCTGGAGAAAATGGCACTCTGTCCTGCTGAGGCCCCTCCCCAAACCCCGCAGGGCAGGGCTGCATTGCCCATAAATCTGGCTAGGCTGAAGACTAGGGGCCCATCAGTTATTATATTTTTTTTTTTGCTGAGGCGCTGTCATTTTCTCTTCATAGATCACCTGTAAGGTCGCTGGTCTATACCTTAAAATAAGCAAGGGTCAGGCCCGTAGCTAGCGTGGGGCCCACGAGGCCTGCTCCCCCACGGTTATTATGGGCCCCCCTCCCCCAATC
>NW_015174347.1:151733-174234 GCF_001447785.1 Gekko japonicus
TCGCCCCCTCCTGTAGCCCCTGCCTGGAGAGGTCTGCCTGCCACTCCCTCCTCTTCTCCAGCCCCCCAACCCCCCGTGTAGCTCTCCCCAGAGACCCGGGCACGCAGGTGTTGCCAGCCAAGTCCCCCCCCCCAATCATCCCAGAAGCAGCACAGGAGGAGGGGGGAAAGGGAGGAGACATTTGAAATGCCTCCCACCTGCCCCATTCAGTCCTTTGGTGCTGGCGAGCCTTTAGCCCGCATAAGCGTGCAGCATGAATGGACTGTCACCTTCAGCTGTTCTCGCCGTCCCATCCCGTCCCCCTGGCTGTCTTTTTCACTTTGGGGAAACAAAGCTTTCTCCCTTCCAAAAATCTTATTCACCAGCTTTATTGCTCCGGATGGCAGGACCCCCAAGAAAAACATTGACACCCCCCTAGAAAAAAGTTGTTAGCTACGGGGTCTGGCCAGGGTTCTCTCTACTGAGAACTCCTGGGTTGCAATGTCTGCTTTTTGCCACAAGTCCTTTAAAGATTCATCTCCTCTTTGTTCTGCAAGGAATCCTTCAGTCTGTTCCCCTTGCGACAGACAAGGTATCAGCTGTCAGCTGGAGTGGGGTGAAAGACTGAAGTGCCGGAGGGGCCCCGAAATACCCAAAAGCCTAGGGGCCCGGCCAGGGGTCATTTCCTACAGGAGCGGAGCTCCGGCAGTAAAGTGCCCAGGGGGCGGGCACATGCAACAAGCCCCACCCCCTGCTCCCAGCAGCCCTCAGTCAGTGCAAGAAGCAGCCAGGATCGAGGCCCCCCCCCCCCGTCCCCCCCATCCAAAACAGTCCAGTGGCACCTTTAAGACCAGGTTTTATTCAGGTACAAGCTCTCCCTCCTCTGCACGTTTCCATCCCCCCCAATAGCTAGCAAACCAAAACAGTTCAGTGGAGCCTGAGCGGTGGGTGTTGCCTTCTGACACGCTTCCAGTGATGTCAGGGGGTGTGGCATATGCAAATAGGTTATGCGAATGAGTTATGCCAATGAGCTCCTGCACCTCTTTCTCTATGAAATGACCCCTGGGCCCATCCATGGGTTAATACGGCCCTGTCTCCAGGTAACCCGGAGCTGCCAACCCCGGATATCAGCACACTCGTTTCCCTTCGGAAGGCTTCACAATTCTGTACCGGCACGCCTCTCACTGTCTTGGGTGGTTCCAGAATGCAGGGGCGGACTGGCCATTTTGCTTCCAGGGGGAGTTCCGGAGGGGGGACATTGACCCGGAGAGCCGCTAGCGAGTAGAGCCAAGCCCTGGGAGCTCCGGTGCCGCTCGACTCAGACCTGGCCAGCAGCACCCACTAGGGGTGCCGGTTTGCCTGTGGTCCCCTCCTGTGCCACCATGGCAGGCCACAGTGGAACCAGAGGAAAGTGCAGGAGAAAGCTACGGGTGAGCCAAAACTTGGCCATGTCTGAGCTGAGCAGGCTCTCGCAGTGCTGCAGGGGCCATAATTAGAGATGTGAAGGCCCGGAAAAAAACCGGAAAAATTCAGAAAAAAAAGTTTGTTTTCCGTTTTTTTCCTGAAGCCTTTTTGTTTTTTCAAAAAAATTGGAAAAATTGAAAAAAGAAAAGAAAAGAAAAGAAAATTGATTATGGAAAGTTTTATTTTAACATGATGAATAAAACATTTTAAGACAAGGTGTTCAAATATTTTCCAAATCATTTCTAAAAATTGATCTAATTTCTGTGCACTGAGGACAAGCAAGTCCTAGATTACAAACTGAACTCTCCAATGCAAGAACAAGATGCATTTCTTCCTTTAGGAGGCGCGATTGTCAGAAGAAAATAAAAAGGTTTCAGTTTTGTTTTTGCATGTGGGTGGGTATTCTGTTTGTAATAATTGTTTGGATGCACTATATTTTTAATATGCTAGTTGTGATAATTTAATGCCAAGTAAAAATGTCCATAGTCATATTTTATGTTCCTAAAGTAACAGAATGACTTTCAATCTAGAAAAGACAAAAGAAATGCTAATGTAGCATTTTTTTCAATTTTTCCGAAAATTTCCGTTTCCCCCCGAAAAAAACTGGGGGGAAAACGGGGGGTTTTCCGAGCTTCAAAATTTCCGGAAATTTTACATCTCTAGCCATAATAATTGGTTTAAACTACGGGTGGGTGTTAGGAGGAAAAATTAATAGTTCAGCAGTGGAATTGGCTGCCTGCGGAGGTGGTGAGCTCCCCCTCATTGGCAGTCGTCAAGCAGCGTCTGGACAAACACTTGTCAGGAATACTCTAGGCTGGTCCTGCATTGAGCAGGGGGGTGGGCTACATGGCCTTTCTGGCCCCTTCCAACTCTCTGGTTCTGTTGGGTAGCCATGTTTGTCCGAAGCAGCAGAACAAAGTTTTAGTCCAGCACCTTTAAGACCAAGTTTGAAATGAAATAGAAACCAAGGATTAGAGTAAAATATAAGATATAATAAAACCATACAATCAGAATAAAATTGAATCAAAAGGTTTCTGCTAAGGTCAGTATTAAGGCTTCACCTGATTTTCCCCGCGGTTTCATGATCCTGTTTTTTGAGGGTTAGCTTGAACCCAAGACACCCCAGTCCTAGCCTGACAATCTAACCACTGCACCACACTCCTACAGTATCTTACTGCAATTCCTACAGGAGTCCTGTGAGGTGGGCCAGCATTATTCCTGTGGAAGGCAGAGGCTGAGAGTGGGCGGCTTGCTTAAGGCAGAGGTAAGATTTTAAGGGGGGGGGTGTCTGCTGGACCGTAGCTGGTTCACTTAGCCACTATGTGACTCCGTCTCTGTATAGCAAAGCATCTGGAATTGACAGCATGATGCATGCGCCTGGCTCATTCCAGGAGAATCCCTGCTTTCATGGTTATTTTATTACAGCGTCTTGCATTCCACAGTAGAACCATATCCTGTAATAAAACGTAGAAACACAGTCCTCTCACCTCCATCTGAGACCAAAGGGGGAATTTCGGCTTCCTTCCCTAGGACTGGAGTGGGCTTCCTTTGATATCCTTTTTTAGATTCCTGCCCTTTTGTACCATCCCCAGTTACAACTGCCCTGGAAATGTAGAAGGACGTTGTTATCATGCCTTTGGGTTGGTTTTGATACAGGGAAAGGCCAGACCAGAGCAGGCAGTGGAGTTCCCATGCATAAAAGACATGCCTGAATGAGCAACTTTGCTTACGGAATGCATGTAAAACTTGGTGCTTATCTATAGCTGTCAGGGTCGCAGCCGATTCAGGCAACCAAAGGGGGTTTCAAGGCAAGAGATGAGCAGAGGTGGTTTGCCATTGCCTGCCTCTGCGTAGTGACCCTGGACTTCCTTGGTGGACTCCCATCCAAGTACTAACCAGGGCCGACCCTGCTTAGCTTCCGAGATCTGATGAGATCGGGCTGGTTTATGTGAGGCCCCCTGTATGTTTATGGGAGGTAATAATTAATAATTACTGTATGGCATTGTGTGTGGAATAGCCAAGAGATCCTAAGATTGTCAGGCAGTCAGCAGTTCTAGCTCTTTTTAGCATTATGCACCACTAGGTGGCAAGCAAGATTTGCTTTTAAGGCAAGAGATGTTTCAGAGGTGGTTTGCCACTGCGTCACGAGTCCAACCCTGTTATTCCTTGGAGGTCGCCCTTCCAAATACTAGCCAAGGCCGACCCTGCTTAGCTTCCGAGATCGGATGGGATCGGGCTATCCTGGGCTATCCAGGTCCGGGTTTTTATGGGAGGTACATGACTTGAATGGGGACACTCTGAATGGCAGCTCATTTCCTGAGCCACTGCGTTACACCTGTTCCCACCAACATTTCTTCACTCCATTTTGAGGACCAATGAAGAAGAGGAGGAGGAGGAGATTGGATTTATACCCCGCCCTTCACTACCCAAAGGAGTCTCAGAGCGGCTTACAAACTCCTTTCCCTTCCCTTCCCCACAACAGACACCCTGTGAAGTAAAAGAAGAAGAAGAGATTGGATTCCTACCCCGCCCTTCACTACCCAAGGGAGTCTCAGAGCGGCTTACAAACTCCTTCCCCTTCCCCTCCCCACAACAGACACCCTGTGAGGTCGGTGGGGCTGAGAGAGCTCTTGACAGAAACTGCTCTTTTTCAAGAACAGCTGTGCCAGAACTATGTTTTGCCCAAGGTCATCCAGCAGGTGCATGTGGAGGAGTGGGGGGACCAAACCCGGTTCTCCGAGATTAGAGTCCACGCACTTAACCACGACACCAAACTGGCGCTCATCAATTAATAGGTGATAGATTCAGAACAGACAGAAGGGAGTACTCCTTCACACTGTGCATCTTTATTTATTTATTTATTTATTTGGATTTCTATCCGCCCTCCCCGCAGGCTCAGGGCGGCTAACAGGGCATAGTGCCAAGTAAAACAATAAAACAATATAAAATGTTAAATTACAAATAAACAATTAAATAAGCATCATAAAAACATTTTCAGTGCTCCTCTGTTTCGTTCCAGATGTTAAGATTTTTTTAAGACCAAGATGGTGTTCTCAATGGCATAGCTAGAACTCCCTGCTACAAGCATGCAGCGATAAAGTCTAGTCAAGATGGCCTTAAAATGGGGATGGAGTGCCTTCCTGGTCCATCGGTAGCCATTAGGGGTTCACGTGAAGCTGCCGTACACTGAGTCAGACCACTGGTCCACCCGAGTCAGTGCTGTCTATTCCAAGAGCCCCCTGTGTGGTGCCCCGAAACTCCATGGGGGTCCACCGGCACATTTCCTGGTGGACACCAATCGTTTTGAGGAAGACAGCAGGGCCAGTTGGGTCTTTGCCCAGCAAGGATTCCTCTAGCCCCCTGGAGATTTGATTGGCTGTGCGTACTTTCTAAAAACATTGCTTATTGCTTTGGCAGCAGCTGCCCCCACAGCACAACTATCTTCACTGGTGTGACTGGAGGTGAGCTGCGGCGGCCATTTTGTGGCTGCGCCCACCACAGTGTTCCAGAATTCCAAAGGTGCCTTCAGGCTCAAAAATGTTGAGGGCCCCCCAGTCTACTCAGACTGGCAGCAGCTCTCCAAGGTCTCGGGCGCTGGTTTTTCACATCGCCTACTGCTAGGGTTGCCAGACCCCCCCCCCCCTTGGGGGGGGGGTCCCCCCCCCCCCCGTTGGGATGGGGTTCCCCCCGCCCCGATTTCAGGGGCTCCGATCTGCCGCCGACCATCCCCGAAAAGGCCCTTCTTGCGTCGACCTCGTTGGTACAATGACATCACGTGGAAGCGACGTTATCACGCTGGGCACATCGCACGGCAGCGCTCTAGCATTTCGGTAACCATAGAGTTTTGACCAAAATGCTAGAGTGTTGCCACACAACATGCCCAGCGTGATGACATCACTGCCATGGATGTCATCGCATCAACAACATTGGCGTGGGTAGGGGGGCTGTTCAGGGGTGGTCCCTTTGGAGCGTGGACTCTGTGGCATCAGATCCCTGCCGAGCCCCCCCCCCCCCCCCCCACCCCGGCTGCACCTCCAATTGTCCAGGGATTTCCCGACCCGGAGCTGACAACCCTACTCACCCCCATTCAAAGCGGTTGTTTTGTCCACTCGCCATCTCCAGGGCGCACTCCTTCCCCTCTCCTGTCCCTGCATCTCTCCGGCTGGCAGATTGCCCAGCCACAAAACAGCCACAACCATTAAAGAGCACTTAGGCGTCAAATCCTTGACGGGCAAAAATCCCGGATGGGATCGATTGGACAGCAAGCTCCCCGGCTGTGCTTGGAGGCCTGTGTTCTTTTGAGAGGATTAGCGGTAATCTCTGCTAAAAGCCCAAGGCAGTAAGATGCTTCCTAAACCGGAGCTTTTAAATTCTCCTGCTTTATACCTTCTAATGAAGGCAATTCTTGCTTTGCTTACTGGTAAAGATAGTCTGGCAGTCAGAGGGGTGGGTGGGTTGTGTTTTGGTTTATATGAAGGTGAGCCTCTCAGTCTAAATAGCACAGGAGAGTGGGGTTGCCTGGTCCAGGTTGGGAAGCGCCTAGAGATTTGGGGACAGAGCTTGGGGAGGGCAGATTTTGGAAAGGAGGGGGGCTCTCAGCAGGATATAATACCATAGAGTCCACCCTCCAAAGCAGCCATTTCCTTCAGGGGATGTAACCTCCGTCATCGGGAGGTTGGTTGTGATTCTACGAGATCTCCAGGCCCTTGAGAAGACACGGTTGTGTCTTGCCTTGAGAAGAAGCAAACAACCGTGATGTACTGTGCCACAAAAGTCTCCAAAGACTAGAAATCTCCAAAGACAAAAAAAAGTCATAAATGCAAGTAGATAAAGTGGGTACCTGCCCTAGGTGGCAGGGGGCACCCCTCCTCCTTGTGAGGTAGAGGGTTCGCCGCCGCCGTGGCAACGATGGCGGCGGAGCAGTTCCTGGCGACCCGGTGGAGCAACGTCGGAGGTGGAGCCCGGAGAAAGTGGAGCCTTGGAGAGCGTGGTGACGTGCGGCGCAGCACGGCGGAGCCACCTGTGGACAGTAGCTGGAACTGCAGCCAACACAGAGCCATGCGCCAAGATGAGACCTGCCAGAGAAAGCTGCTCGGGGAAGATCGGCTCCAGCAAGGGCACCAGGACGCCAATATCTGAAGCCGCGGAAGGAAGCCGGATGACAACCCTGTAGACAATGTGGCCCTAGTTAGGTTAATTGGTTGGTTAGAACCACTATGTAAACTGCCCAGAGACCCTTTGGGGTCAGGGCGGTATATAAGCCGAAGGTATAAAATAAATTTCTCACACTAATGGATTTGATGAGTGTCCCTATGAGATACTACTAGAGAGTTTGTCAAATGGATTAATATTGTATTTCAACGCTACCCACTTTGATAAAGTTATACCGTACATGAAACGAGATATAACGTGCATGGCTCGTTGGTGTTGATGGCGTCTGAATTGCTTCCAGTAAACTGAATACTGGGAAAAGAAATGTCTAGTCTTTGGAGACTGTTTTGGCATAATTAATCATGGTTGTTTGCTTCTTCTCGGCTTCCTTCCCGTGATCTCTCTCTTTGGTTTGCACCCACCTGGAGGTGTGCAGTAGATCTCAGCAACTTTTGCTGTTTGGATGGGCATTCACAGACATGAAACTAGGACAGATCAGATTTTCAGGAGGCAAAAGCAGGACAGGGACCCAGCTCTGCAGATTTAGCCAATGTTGGCTAAATGGCTTTTCTTTGGTGTAGTGGTTAAGCACATCATGTAGGCCACCCTGAGCTCTTGGGAAGGGGTAACGTCATCTCCAAAATGCCAGTTTGCCGTGCGTTCCTTGGATTCATTTCTATCTCCTCATGGTGTTGGAAAGCACCATGGCATCATGTTGGAGATCCCTTGCGCTGGAAGGAACCAAAACTCTCCTCATACCTGAAAGCCCCCCCCCCCCAGTCTTGCCTTATTGCTAACTTCTGAGCATGCCGGATTGTATCGTGAACAATGGGAGTGTTTCACGAAAGAGGCGTTCCCAGAGCTATTAAAACAACAGGCCTTCAAATACATTATAATGCCTTTAAATCTGGATGCCCGAAAGTGTGGACATTTCTTCCCCCCTACATCAGCTAAGAAAGCACAGGAGGGAAGGTGGCATGGTATAGCCCGATCTCCTCAGATCCCAAATGCTAAGCAAGGTCAGTCTTGGAAGGGAGACCACCAAGGAAGACTCTGCAGAGGAAGGCAACAGCAGAGACCTCCCCTTTGCTTCTCACTTGCCTTGAGAGCCCCTTGCTGGGGTCGCCATCATGGAAGGGAGACCACCGAGGAAGACTCTGCAGAGGAAGGCAACAGCAGAGACCCCCTCTGCTTCTCACTTGCCTTGAGAGCCCCTTGCTGGGGTCGCCATGAGTTGGCACTGTGCACGCACATACAAGAGAGACCATCTTCAGCCAGATGCACATCCCAGCCCAAATGTGTTTCTCGTGCATATAGGGGGTCCAAAAAGCGTAATGTTCAATTTAATTGTCCCATAAACCGGCAACCCGAAGGCGTGTTCGGCGTCCCGTTGGTCCCCATTTGACCCAACAAGTACGGAAAAGGCAAGAGACTGACATGCGGTAGTCTAGACTAGACAAACAAGTCTCCACCTATATAGACTCAGCGTCGTTCGCAAACATTTAAATTCAAGC
The DNA here is from genome assembly GCF_001447785.1 of Gekko japonicus. NCBI lineage: Eukaryota > Metazoa > Chordata > Lepidosauria > Squamata > Gekkonidae > Gekko > Gekko japonicus. Next base: position 159,842 of record NW_015174347.1, read on the forward strand.
AGCTAATTCTCCTTAAAGGGCAATAAACCCCCCTCGGCTTCTCTGAAATGCTTTCGTAGCCTCTGTGAAATTGGTGTCTGGTGCTTTGCGCTTCCTGTTTCTCTGAGCAGTGAGAAGATGGCAGTGAGAAGATGGGGGGGGCAACGCTGCCAGTTGGCTGCCGGTTTGAGTTTCCTTTGCGAGAGAGCTCTAGAGACTTGTGGCATCTTTGCAGGATTTGCTTCCTTTGCAAGCAGAGAAGTGGAACGTGAGTGGAAGAGGAAAGATATGCCTGCAAAGCGGGGGATCCATTATACCAGGTCAGGTCCCCAGAGAAAGACCTCTCATGCAATGTTCCCTCTAAGCTGTGGAGTCTCGTGAGCAAAAATCCTACTTTGTGAGCTGCTGGCATTAAAGTTGTGAGCGAGCCATTTGGCTCCTGCATCAATTAGTTTGCTCTGGAGCCATCCTTCCTGAGCGAAGACAAAAATGTGTGAGCCAGAGGATAAAAAACTGTGAGCTCAACTTAGAGGGAACACTGCTCGCATGCCTCCAAAAGCATGCTGCGCTATCAGCCCCCACCTGGAGGTTAGCAACAAAAGTGAGACACACAGATGAAGTGGATACAACAAAAGGAAAAATCCTCCATATAATTAAACCTCCAAAAACACAAAGACTCAAATTCGTATAAACAAACTGTGCAAATAGGGAAAGATCCAAGTTCGTGAGTCACAGAACCAAGGATTCAAATGTGCCTTGCAAATTCCAAAGTCCACGCAATACACCAGTAGTACTTCAGGTGAGGAGAATCTGCTGTTCCCGAAGATGTTCTGTTCATACAGCAGCTCTGCAAGTTTAGTTCCAGCTGTGAGTCACAGAGCCAAGGATTCAAATGTGAATTGTAAGTACAAGCTTAGACCAGGGCTGTTTTGGAGCAGGAACGCACAGGAACGGAGTTCCGGCTGGCTCCCAAGTTGGCTACACCCAGCAGGAACATTAGCATAATAGGCCACACCCAACAGCAGAAACTCATTAGGATTGGCTACATTAGGGGTGTGTGGCCTAACATGCAAAGGAGTTCCTGCTTCAAAAAAAGCCCTGGTTTTTGACAACAAACAAGGTAAACAGAATAAGAAGCAAAAGGTGGGTGTGGCTGGATGACCACACTTCTGGTAACACAGGGGTGTGGCCTAATATGCTAATATTCTGCGCTGTCATGGGTGCGGCCTAATATGCTAATGAGTTCCTGCTGTTGGGTATGGCCTATTATGCTAATGAGTTCCTGCTGGGCTTTTTCTACAAAAAAAGCCCTGCATACAACCATTTGGAAGAACACAGTGACGTGAAATATTTTATCATGCAGTGATTTTGGTTCTTATTAAGTGGGTGTAGACTTTCCAATTTCCCGGGGGGGGCAGGGGCTGGGCCAGAGGCATTGCTGTGCTAGGAGCAAGGGTGGCTCCCGGGGGAGGCTGAGCACTTTCCTGAAAATTTCCGCCGCCCCCACGAAGATTACGCCTATGGTTACAGTTCCATCTTGGATAAAGTTTTGGAGAAATGAGGTGCTTACAACCCCGTTCACCCGGTCAGTCATTATACATAGGATTTTTCCTTTTGTTGTACCCACCTGGAGGTTGGCAGCCCGCCCCTCAAGCTGTTTGGGGCTTCAAGTTGCAGGGATTGAACCGTTCAAAGTAGGTGCTCCACCGCTATTGCAGGCTGAAGTGCAGCGGATCTAGATGGTGGTGCTCAGAAAGGATGAAGCGCCCCATCCAGTCCCCAGCACTGACTAGGGGTGCCGGGTCTGGGTTGGGCAATATGGGGGTGGAGCCTGGAGAGGGCGGGGTTTGGGAGGGGAGGGACCTGAGCATGGTACAATGCCACAGAGTCCACCCTTTTTAGTTTATTAGGCCCCCGTCACACGAAAGGTTTTGGGCCGGGAGAGGGATGGATCAGGGGCGGAGCAAACGGGCGCGATCCCACCGCAGCATCTGGGAAGCGTTGCGCACCCGTCCCTGATCCGGCCCTTCAGGCCGAAAAGCCGCATCTAAAATAAACCACCTACAGAGGTGGACTTACCAGCACGGCCGCATCAAGCGTGGCCGTGGGATTGCCGGCGCGTCCTTCTGCCGGTGCATCCAAGACCCCTGGCCGAACTGCACATGCTCACACATGCGCAGTTCGGCAGTCTCCGTCTCGTCGCTTTCTCCCCGGTCTCCCCGGCATCTGATCGTGCCGGGGAGCAACCGCGCGGCGGCTCACGGGATCTGTAGGATCCCGCCGCCGCGTGTCTATTTTGGTGCGGCTTTCAAAAGCCGCACTTTGCCTGCGCTTCCCCCACCCCCTTGTGGCAGGGACCCACGTTTATTATTGCGGTCTTGAGCAGTGTTCCCTCTAAGCTGGGTCAGTGTGAGCTAGCTCACAGTTTTTTAGCCTCCGGCTCACAGATTTTTGTCTTAGCTCAGTAAGGAGGGCTCCAGAGCAAACTAACCTATGCAGCAGCCAAATCATTCGCTCACAACTTTAATGCCAGTAACTCACAAAGTAGAATTTGTGCTCACAAGACCCCATGGCTTAGAGGGAGCATTGGTCTTGAGACCCAATGTACAGAGTCCACCCTCCAAAGCAGCCATTTTCTCCAGGGGAACTGATCTCTGTAGTCTGGGGATCAGTTGTAAAAGCGGGAGATCTCCAGGCCCCACCTGGAGGCTGGCAACCCTAGGGGTGGAGCAGAAGTCCAAACAGTTCAAGCCGCATAACAGAAAATGACCACCCCCCAAAAAAAATCCCTCCCCCAAAAGTACATATCAAGTTCCTTTATTAGGAAGCATCAAATCCTGACAAGTTTCAAGATGGGATGTTCTTCATAAGAGGATATTAAGAAGACGAGAAGAGAGAGAAGAAATTGGGATTTATACCCCACCTTTCACTACCCAAAGGAGTCTCAGAGCAGTTTACAATCTCCTTTCCCTTCCCCTCCCCACAACAGACACCCTGTGAGGTAGGTGCGGCTGAGAGAGCTCTTTCGATAACTGCTCCTGAGAGAACAGCTCTGAAAGAACTTGTAACTGGCCCAAGGACACACCAGCAGCTGCACGTAGAGGAGTGGGGAATCAAACCCGGTTCTCCCAGATTGGAGTCCGCGCACTCAACCACTACACCAAACTGGCTCTTTCCATTAAGGACAATGGAAGCTAGTCAGCCTGCTAAATGTTCAGGTTTTTCAAATCAACGAAGCCTAGTCAGATTTGTGTGTTAGATGTAACAATATCTGATACCGTTCTCTTGGAAGGGTAGGATTGCCAACTTTGGGTTGGGGAATTCCTGGAGATTTGGGGGTAGAGCCTGGGGAGGGTGGAATTTTGGGAAGGGAGCGACCTAAGGGGGGGTATACTGCATAGATCCCACCCTCCAAAAGGGCCATTTTCTCGAGGGGAACTCATCTCTGCGGTCTGGAGACCACTTGTCATTCTGGGAGATTGGCAGACCCCACCTGGAGGTTGGCAACCCTGAGCAAAGAGAGGTTCTTCCAAACACCAGGGCCTGTGGGGTGCCACCATTCATTAGATTGGCCTCGGTAGCCAATGCGGTATTTTCAGTGGTGGCCACGCGTGTGTGGAATCATTTACCAGTACAAATTTCCCAGCTCCAAGGGTTTAAATCTTTCCCTCTAAGGTTAATGAGATATTAATGTGCTTAATTTGATATGGGTTGTCCTCCCAAGCTTTAATATGTTCTCTGCTCTGAGAATTTTCCAACCCGGGGCTAGCAACCCTAGCTAGAATTCAGGTATAAGGCTGCATCAATTTCCATCAGTTTTGTGCCAGTACTCAATACTGGTGAGAACCACCACTAAAAAAGCCGTGGCCACACCAGCCAATGGAGACGATCTATCTTCTGTAAGACGTTCAGATCTTTGTTGCTCTTCCCTCGGTAGCCATACCTGTATACCTTTTCATATTTATTTGTTTAAAATATTTTATACCTCTTGGTCTAAGACCAATAAAAATAAAATAAGCAAAGCAATAATACCAGGGACAGAACAGCTAAAGCAGAAACCAGAACTCAAAAAAATGTATTTTGAAAGAAACGTATTTTAAATCCTCTGCAGCATCTTTGAACAGATGTGGCTTTTTGAACATCCTTGTGGGATGGATGTTCCCATCCCAACGGTTAGGGGCCATCACCAAAAAGGCCCTGCTTCTGTCCACCACCTTCCTCGCTTGGTACAGGGACGGCTCTGCAAGCCGTGTGGCTTTCTGCCCTGATTTTAATCAGGGTGCGGAGAGAGGTATGTAGATCGCAGACCGTGAAGGACTTAAAATTTCCCTCTTGAGCTGAATGTATCAGCAAGTGGGTGGTGACCAGTGCGAGCGGCTGAATCTGTGCATTCCTGCCCACTTGCGACAGGAGAGGATATAAGCCCCTCTCCTGGATTGTAGCCTAATAAGAAGCCACATCAGCAGGTTGAAGATAACAAACGACATTCCTTGTAGAGTTCCCATTTGGAGACTGGCGTACTCAAACAATAAGCGCATTCAGGGAAGCATTTCTGAAGGGTGAGATTATTTCTATATATTGACAGAGCCGGGCCTTGACCCTCAGGGAAGGGGGGGCGGGGGAGTGCAGGTGGAATAGGAAGAACTTTAGTCAGTGGCTGTTATGATAAACCACACAGTGTTCTTTGTTCCAAGGTGGATTGCGTGCAGCTCTGCAGATTTTCCTTGCTGAGCTGAAGTTTTAGGAGATTGCCTCATTGGCTTTGATCAATACCAGCCAACCTTTCCCCCCCCCCCCGCCTCCATTTTAGGGCTAGTTTGCACCCTGGCCTTTTGGCACTTCATTGGTTTCATTTATTATCTAGCTTGCATCGTCAGTGCTTCCAGCACATTTTGGAGTACAAGAAACCAGGTCCCTGCCCCAAGGAGTTTACAGTCTCACCTTTGACCTAAGGGAGGTGAAGGAAGGTAGAGACAGGGATGAACAGGAGAAGACTGTACATCCATTCCAAAGTAGTTGGTGGTTGCACTTTAATCCAAATGAAAGTGCGCTAACCAAAGTAATATAATATCACTGAATAAGACCAACCCAAACGACACAACGATGTGCAAGATTTCAGGTTCTCCAGAAGTTTCCATCAGGCTGGAGGTTAAAAGAGCGGTGGATATCGTGGTCTTCGGGGTTTCTGTAAGCATGCTGCCCAGAATGCCAAGCAAGTCTGCACAGATAAGATGGTGCTGGGTAGAACTGGTGTCAGGTTGCGCCTTTGGTCTTCTTCAGAACGAAAACGGAAGCATCCACCCCGACAAAGAGTTCTGGAGAACGCGAAAGCACGAGTGAGCTTGACTCGCACGTGCTAATGTTAAGGAAAATTCAAACACAAAAATCTGTTGTAATACCTTTTATTAGGACTAGCCACATGACACAACACATTCTGCAAACTTTTCAGTTGTCCAGAATGCTTCCTCAGGCTGGATGTTAAAAGCACATCTTTCAGACTGCATCCTCTGGGAGATGCTTAGACCACTTCAGTGGGCACAGAGTGTGGCTAGCTGGTATCAGATTGTGAGGGTTGCCAGGTCTGGGTTGGGAAATACCTGGAGAGTTGTGGGGTGGAGCCTGGGGAAGGCGGGGTTTGGAGAGGGGAGGGACTTCGGCAGGATATAATGCCACAAAGTCTACCCTCCAAAGTAGCCATTTTCTCCAGGGGGGACGAATCTTGGTCATCTGGAGATCGATTGGAATAGCTGGAGATCTTCAGGTGCCGCGTGGAAGTTGGCAACTCTACAGATTGTGCTGGGAAAGTGCTGGGGAAATGAAGCAAAACCAGAAACCATCTAGCTGATCAGATGTGCCTCAGATGCCAGACGTATGAATACATATTCATCCTGTAAGACGGGCCTGTAAGACGGAGCTCTTCCACCAGGCGTTTGAGTAGGAGCCGCCACGACTGTTACCTTCTGTCTACAACTATTACTATCTGTCCTAGCCCTTTATTACCAACTCGCCGTGAGCGCTAAAATGGTGGTACTGCGTGGAGCTGTAGCCACTAAGGATACTATCCTGATAACGTCATCGGTTCCCTTGTTAGATATTATGGCGAGCACTTAAGTCGTATTGAATGTTTTTAAATGCAGTTTTAATGTTTTATGTATTGGGCATTGGCCCCATCTGTACGTCGCCCTGAGCCCGTTCGCGGGGAGGGCGGGTTATAAATTTAAATAAATAATAAATAAATATTGAATTGGACCCTTGATCCATCAAGGTCATATTGTCTGTTCTGAGCTAAGGTTGTAGGAGGCAGCATCCCAGGAGAAAAAATTAAAAAGAAAAATAAGGCCTTGTCTACTTATAGGAAGTTCTTAGCACAGAGTTCCTGGCAACTCCGAGAGCTCACGGAATCACTAGAAACTCTATGGTAAAACCAGAAGTTCTTACCGTAGAATTTCCAGTAATTCCTAGAGCTACCCTTTTCACTCTCCCTACCCACAACTGGGGCTTGGGGACCCTAACCTGACTGGCAGCAGCTCTCGAAAGTCTCAGGTGGTGGTCTTTCACATCACCTCCTAGCTGACCCTTCTGACTGGGGAATAATTAAACAAAGAGATTGAGGAAATGTAAGGAAATTAACAACATCACTGGTTACTGTTAAATATGGATCAATAGCATTCAAAGTTCTCACTTTTCATCTTGTATTGGTAGCCAGGGAATATAGTGGCCTTCAATGGGAAGCACTCATCAAATTTTGGAAGAAGAATTTGGTTTCAGTGTATTTGGAGCACCATGACAATGGAGAAGCTTATGTTAAATTAGGGAAACGAGATCAAGGGAGTGTGGGAAATGTTGTGACCATTGTGGCTTCCCTACCTAGTGTATATAGGCACTGGCAGGCTTAGTTACATTCAGGGCTTTTTTTTGTAGAAAAAGTCCAGCAGGAACTCATTAGCATAACTAGCCACACCCAACAGCAGAAACGTATTATCTTATTAGGCCACACCCCTAGCACAGGTCATTAGCATATAAGGCCACACCCCTGTGTTACCAGAAGTGTGGTCATCCAGCCACACCCACCTTTTGCTTCTTATTCTGTTTACCTTGTTTGTTGTCCAAACCCAGGGCTTTTTTTGTAGCAGGGACTCCTTTGCATGTTAGGCCACACACCCCTAATGTAGCCAATCCTAATGAGTCCCTGCTGTTGGGTGTGGCCTATTATGCTAATGAGTTCCTGCTGGGCGTGGCCAACTCGGGAGCCAGCTGGAACTCCGTTCCTGTGCGTTCCTGCCCAAACCTAGGCTTGGTTGTATGCCATATGTTTTGGGCTTAAATTAAGGTGGTGGCCAAACGTGCCAGATAACGCGGGGAGGAAGTGAGGCTATTTCCCCCAGAGGGATTTGACCCCCCCAGTTGCACGATCACACAGTCCTTTGAAGCTGCGGGGGCAGCCGGCCACTGTGTGATCAGATGCAACCGCAGGTGTGTCGGGTTGGGGTTTTTTGCCGTTTGTTCCCGATGAGCTGAAATGGGGAATCGATTAATTGCATCTCAGCACTGAGGGCTCCCTATGGAGTGTGCGATGATGCGCATACTGAGAGGGGGGAGGAACAACGGCACGGAGTCGGGATGGCCTGATCAGACCATCCCGATGCCATGAGCTCGCACTGGAGTGATCAGACGGGAAAGTCCATCCGTGGCCCGTCGCAACCCGTTTGCTACTGGACTTTCCCCGGTGTCTTTTGACTCCGCTTCTGTGGCAGAGCAAAACGGGTTGCCAACAGGTGCGGGGAGCTTCCCAGATGTTTGTGTCTGATTGTGCCCTTTAAACCCGCCCGGCATTCGCGCCTATGGCACGGCTAATTGTGCGTGTGATCGCGCTCTAAGATTCCTTTCAACCGGTCTGACCCCCTTAATCCTTTTAGACAGTTTTTGCTCAAGCTGGCTTTCCACAATAGAATACAAACTGCCACTTCTACGCTTCTCTTTGTTGTTGTTGTTCAGTCGCACAGTCGAGTCCGACTCTTCGCGACCCCACGGACCAGATCCCGCCAGGCCTTCTGGTCTTCCGCCGTCCTCTGAAGTTTGCTCAACTTCATGTTCGTTGCATCAATGACACTGTCTAACCATCTCATCCTTTGCCGTCCCCGTCTTCTTTGACCTTCAGTCTTTCCCAGCATCAGGGTCTTCTCCAGTGAGTGCTCCCTTCTCATTGGGTGGCCAAAGTATTTGAGCTTCAGTTTCATTATCTGGCCTTCCAGGGAGCAGTCAGGGTTGATTTCTTTTAGGATTGATTGATTTGATCTTCTTGCTAGTACTGCCATTTTACACCTTGGATTTCAAGGAGCCAAAGCTATTGTCACTTCTTTCCAAATGGACAGAGCACGAGCCTCACACCTTTTAGTGGTGAGAAATAAAAACCCAAATTTTGTTCCATCCAGTTACCATTACTTGTTAGAACTCCCTAAGTACCGCAGAGCTTTCACTCTAGCACAATTAAATGTTCTCCCATCTGGCCTCCTACAAGGGAGATATGCTCATACCCCACATGCAAGCCAACTCTGTCCTTGCAATTCTGGACAGGTCGAGACAACTGAGCACGGTCTTTTATCTTGTCGATTTTATCACGAGATTCGTTCTAAATATATTATTCCAATAATTGTCACCTACCCAGGCAGGTCTAATCAGTTTTATTCCACTCTTCTTTTACCTGATATCTGTAATGAAACTACGGCTAAGGTAGCAAGGTTTTGTACTATGGCTATCCTAACCAGACAGAAGATTATTACTTCTTAGGAAATTTTAAAATTCACTTTGTTTTATTTACTAAAATTTTTATCTGTACTAACTGTCTGGCTGTATTTTTGCTGTTAACGATATGTAACGTTTTAAGGTATTTGCTGATCTTTGATCGTAATAAATCGAGTTGGATTTGAATTGAGCATATAGGCACTATTTGAACCCATGTGACATTTGCAATCAGTATAGAATTTTAAATATAGAATGCTGAAACATGAAACTGGCTGGGATTTAGGTGGAGGATTTATCAGAACTTTTTGTTCTCTATAGATAATGCTTTTTGTACATGTGCCTCTGAATGTCTCTTGCCTTGAAAATCCTGTGGGGTCACCGTAAGTCAGCTCTGACTTGACATCACTTTTCACCTGTAATGTATTCATAAGCTGCCGTTGAATGCATGATATGTTGTGAAACATCTGATTGAAAAGCTATGTAAAGCTTCGTCCTGGGCTAGGATCCAAATCCATCCAATCGTATTGCTAGCCCAGGAAGCACCTAGCCAATCACTTACAGCAAGCTCCCTGAGCGGGAACGTCCGTGATTGGTCCTTATCTGAAGAACCGTATTGGTTGGTATTTGTACAGTGGGTGTGGCTACATTAGCCGGGAGAGTTTAAAAGCAGGACAACTGCAATGTAAAAGCTGAACTGTTCTGTTCTGGCTATCAGATGTTGATCCGTGTTGGAGTTGTGTTCGAGTTGAAGAATAAAGCTGTGTTCTTGCTGAATCACTCTCCGACTTCTTTGTTAAGTGAGCAACTTAACACCACCACATTACTCAAAAGCCCTGATCTGGGTGGCTCAGGCTAGCCCAATCTTGTCAGAACTTGGAAGCTAAGCAGGGTCAACCCTGGTTATTACTTGGATGGGAGGTCAGCAAGGAATACCAGGCTTGCTGAACAGAGGCAGGCAATGGCAATCCACCTCTTTTTGTCTCTGGCCTTGAAAACCCTACTGGATTGCCATACCTTGACTGCAACTTGACAAGGAGAAAAATCACTCAGAAAATCTCATCCTTTTGCTCACCTTGACTTTATATCAATCAAATTTAAGCTGATGTAAAAAAGATTCTAACAACTTAAAATATTTTTTACATATTTACTCTATCTGAGTATTTTGGGTTGTGTTGAATCCCATTTTTCAGGAGACTCACAGTCGATCTTTTTTATTATATGCTTTGAAATGTTTCAATGACAAAGTCATTTTTAAAAAGCCTAGGGCAAGCACAATTCCTCCCATTGGGAAGCGTTTTGAAAGTTTTCCGGAACTGTGCAGATATCAGCTTTTGCCCAGCCTCGCCTGCCTGCCTGCTTGCCTGGAACAGTGAGTAGTCCGGGTGCAGAATAGATTGTACTGGGTTTGCAAACAATTCAATTGTTTTATGATTTGTACTGCATATGCCCGTAGCAGGCCAAACAGCTAAGTCACACAAGGACACAGGAAACATAAGAACTGACTAGCTGCTACCAGGATCTTAATGTATCTCAACATGGCATTTAAAACTAAAAATGTGTTCTTGTTGAGAAATTATTTTTTATTAACTCTACTGGAACAAGCTTAACTGGATTCCGTTACACTGAGATACTTGAGTGGCATTTGGAATGTGTATAATATATGCCTGCTTGATATCCCTGTATATTCATTACTATTTTTCTGGCCAATTTTCCAATCAGCAGCTCTGCAAGGTAGATTGGGCCAAGAAAAACAGACTTTTCCATGTCCACCCATGTCCCGATCAGACGGGTCTTTAGATCCGCGCCAGGCACGAGTGCCTGGTGGATTTAAAGGGAATGACTAGACAGTGACATCTGGGAAACGTGCTGCTTCTGTAATCAGCTCTTTCAGCCCTGCCAGGGAACTGTACTTTAAAGATACTAGTTAAAGTCCGGGGCTAACGCTTGCTGATGGGCTAATGGTGGACATTCCCCCGACGATACTAGTTAAAGTCCAGGGCTAATGCTTGCTGATGGGCTAATGGTGGACATTCCCCCGTCTGATCGTTCCAGTGCGCAATCCTCCCGTCAAGATGGTCTGACTCCAGGCCATCCCGAACGGCCACCATTTAAAAAAAAAATTAGCGATATGTGCATAAGTGGGTAAACACGCGACAGCCGCAGAGCTCTGCTCAAATGTCCCAGACAATTTTGTGCTTCTGAATGGACCATGAATTTTATGAACTGTGTTAATTAAAAAGGTACCTAGAGGGAGGTACCATTGGCAGTGCTTTATTTATTAAACTAGAAAAAAGGCCCGTTGTGGAAATAAATACAACGGGATCTAGAAAGAGGCTCTGGGAGAGTGCTCTGGCTTTGGGCAAACAGTGTCAGTCTGCTTTTAAAACATGAATCTGGGACCTGCACACCACCAGAATACAGCAGATTCCATATGCAACTGACATTCCAACTGCCTTGCGGGGGGGGGGGGAGTTTGAGGTGTGGAATGGAGTGAAGTCCAATCAGCTTCCATATGCAAAAGACCAGGTTGTCGCAGCAGTTGTGGTGTGGGCGGGACCCAGGGTTTGCCTTCTGATTGGTGGTGATATATGCTGAGGAGCAGTGCCATCAGCCATACACTAAGGGAGTGCATTTTAGAATTAGAACTTTGGCACCCACTATTCAATTATATATAAGGAGAGATTCTGCGCATTGCATGGAAAAACAAGTACACGTTGAGGCACAGATGCGCATGCGCAAACAGATTAAAAAAAAAAACCTGACCGCGTGACTCCTTCAGGTGGATGCCATCTAGACAATCCACCGTGGAGTACGCGTGCAGTAAGGGGAGCTGTCTGGTCGTGCAACGCCGGATAAAAAAGATCTAGATCAAATTAAAGCCGGGCCAATGGCAGGATTAGCTTCCCATCTGAACGCACCCTAAGACCTCCGGGCTGCTCATTGTTCATGACGAGGGGTTCCCAGCTCTGGGTTGGGAAATTCCTGGAGATTTAGGGGTAAAGCCTGTGGAGGATGGAGTTTGGGAACCTCAGTGGGGTATAACATCATAGAGACGACCCTCCACAGCAGCCATTTTTCTCCAGGGGAACTGATCTCTGGAGTCTGGAGATAAATTGTAATTCTGGGAGATCTCCAGGCCCCACCAGGAGGTTGACAACCCTATGATCGGGATATTAATGGTACACTGGGAGGTGGGGGTTAGGGTAATATTGAATTTATTTCATTATAATGTTAAATTTTAGTTTATATTAAAAAACAACCAAAGGGGCTACCAATTTACCTTTTAAAAATTGAAAGCTGAAATTCCAGGAAGAGTTCCAAAATCTTCCTGGGGGGGGGCATGCTTCCCTCCCACATCCCATTGGTCTACTCCAATTGGCCCCTGGCCAGGGCTAATTTGGGACAGGGATTGCCCTATATCTGGTCATTCCCAATGAGAGGAATTCTCTCTCTTCTGTTCCTGCTATCTCTGCTGCTCTGTGTGCTGTCCACCTGAAATGCTGTCCTACCATGTGGTCTCTGGCAGAGACAAAGAACTGCTTTGGAGCTGAGCACATGGCTGCATGCTTGCACAAAGATGGGACCTAATTGGACTTTATACTTGGACAATCTTGGACTATAGATCATCTCTGGTAATTATGTAGATCTCTTTAATGTTTAGTGAGGGCCAAGAGCCATAAATTTTCTTGTTTTCAGTAATCCTGGTAGTCTGTGTTAAGTTCTGTGCTGAATAAACTTATCTTGGTTTCTAACTTGTCTGTATTGTGGTAACTGGACTTCAGGGCTAAAATCCTGTAGCCTTATGCTCACCAAATTACGCTACCTTGGTCAGATTAACTGCACAGCTCTAGATTGAGTTGCTAATGTATTAAGTCCCAGATGCCAACTGAGATTTTGGAATCTCTAATCTCAGGCTGGTGAGGGAGTAAGTTTAGAAATTCCTGGTGGCTTTTGTTCTGAAATCCAGAGAGCCTACCTCTCTGGGTTATTGTGTAATGTATTGAGCCAGTGTAGAGTTTTCCCCTCATCCCTGGACTGGCCTGGGGGGCAGAATCTATACATGGTGGCAGCGCTGTGCTATACACCATTGCCTTCCTCTGCAGAGCCTTCCTTGGAGATCTCCCTTCCATGACTTATGGCCACCCCAGCAAGGGGCTTTCAAGGCAAGCGAGAAGCAGAGGTGGATTGTGATTGCCTTCCTCTGCAGAGTCTTCCTTGGTGGTCTTCCGTCCAAGTGCCAACTCAGCTTAACTTCCAAGATGTGACAAGACTGAGCTGTATCATGCCGCCTTCCCTCCCCACCTATTTGTATTGGGGAGGAGCAAAGCCCCCTAGCTCCATATCCCATCACTGTTCCTCTAATTCTCTTTGTGTAGTATTCTGTTCCTCTTGTCTTTCCACTCCTGCCTTTAGACATTCTTTTCAGCCTTTTGGCCACAAAGCATATATTGGAATGTGGGTTTGAATATGTAGGTCTTTTTGCTATTCTGCGTGACATTTCACACGTGTTTGGTTGAACTGAAACTGCAGTCATGCCACGCTTGCCAAAGTTTCGTATGCTGATGTGAGCTTATTTGGGGTGGGGGATATGGGAGGTACAAGGCTGGCCTCCGAGATTCACTGTTGCTTCCCAGGCTGCTATTATTTATTTATTTATTATTTCGATTTCTACCCCGCCCTTCCCGCAAGCGGGCTCAGGGCGGCTCACTACAATAAATTAATACAATCTTAAAATAAGTCAAGCAGGCAATAAATAACCATTTTAAATTAATACAATAAAACAATTTTAAAGCCTTTAAAGTGAGCAGTGCAGTATATTCAGTTTCAGTTCCTACAGCTGGGAAGTGAGTGGGCCACCGCTGGGCAGTAATAGGGAAACCAGCTGGTAGATGCCCACGGTCTCTATATCAAAGGCCTGGTGGAACAGCTCCGTTTTGCAGGCCCTGTGAAACTGTAACAGGTCTCGCCAGGGCCCTGATCTTGACCGGAAGCATGTTCCATCAGGCCAAAAAAGCCCTGGCCCTGGTTGAGGCTAGGCGGGCATCTTTCAGGATGGGGACAACCAGCAGATGGCTGTCCGCAGAGCCCAAGGCTCTTTGGGGCACATATGGGGAGAGGTGGTCCCGGAGATATGTCGAGCCCAGGCCACATAAGGCTTTAAAGGTCAACACCAGCACATTGAAATGGATCTGGAACGTGATTGGTAGCCAGTGCAATTGGCAGAGCACCGGCGGGATGCGTGCCCACACAGATGTTGCAGTCAGCAGGCGCGCCGCCACATTTTGCACCAGCTGGTGTTTCCGGATCAGCCTCAAGGGTAAGCCCGCGTAGAGCGAGTTACAGTAATCAAGCCTGGGAGTAACCATTGCATGGGTTACTGCAGGGCTCTTTTTGTAGAAAAAGCCCAGCAGGAACTCATTAGCATAATAGGCCACACCCAACAGCAGAAACTCGTTAGCATAATAGGCCACACACCCCAACAGCACAGTTCATTAGCATATTAGGCCACACCCCCATGTCTTCCCTTGACTTCCCCAGTTGCCCCACGGCCGTGGGATACTTGGCAAGCTGGCCCTTAAATGTCTCCCCAATCCTTCCAGGGGGCCCCCCTGGCCTGCCTGCTTCAGAGTCACGGGGGGGGGGGGGGTGTCCTCCAGGCCTCCCCCCTGAGG
>NW_015174347.1:174293-174800 GCF_001447785.1 Gekko japonicus
ATTCCTGCCCAAAAATAGCCCTGGGTTACTGTAGACCAGTCCCCGGGGGGAGAGATTGGGAGCCAGCTGCCTGATCTGCCAAAGATGCTAAAAGGCAGACCTGGCGACTGTGGGCCTCCAGAGAAAGTGAGGCTCTGACAGAAACTGCTGTTTTTCAAGAACAGCTGTGCCAGAACTATGGCTTGCCTAAGGTCATCCAGCAGGTGCAAGCAGAGGAGTGGGGGAATCAAACCCGCTTCTCCCGGATTAGAGTCTGCGCACTTAACCGCTACACCAAACTGATATTAAATCATCATTTTTATAGGCAGCAAAACAAAGAGAGCACCCGCCCCCCCCCCAAAAAAAATTGTTCCTGTGTCTATTTCACTGTGCTGTGCCAGTGAGTGCGCAGATCGGATTTGGTGGAGAAATGAGGCGGTGGAGATTCTTGTGAGCCCCTCCAAATTTGTATTCTCAGCAGCGTTGGAAATTACGGACTCTCCATCCTAGGGGAATGCCGACAGTGGC
>NW_015174347.1:175008-175362 GCF_001447785.1 Gekko japonicus
AAGAGGGCCCCCCCCCCCCCCCCCCCCCCCCCTTGGGTGGGGGGGGGGGGGGGGAGGAGGTGGTGGCAGCGGCAGCAAAAGGGTGGCTGGCTCCAGAGGTCTCCAGGTTTCCAGGCCCCACCGGGAGGTTGGCATCTGCGCCACAAAGCAGCCACGCCTAGGGCGCAGAAACACCTGAGCCGGCCCTGAAGGGGAAGATATAAGAGCACTGGCATTTGGAATTCCAAGCAGTGGGGGAGCAGAGACCTGTTCCAGACAACTGCCTTTATGGCAGAACCCTGTCGTTTCCCAGCTGATCTGACCCTCTCCGTGCTACTAAGTCAACGGAGATGCAAGAGATTGCAATAAAACATG
>NW_015174347.1:175416-192720 GCF_001447785.1 Gekko japonicus
AGCAAGGAAGTGCAGGCAGGCAGAACAGAAGCGTCATCTTTGTGCCCCAGCTCCCGATAAGCACACAACCCAGGCAAATTGTTGCAGACTGTTTACTTCTGACTGCTTGATGCTGGGAGCTTAGCTGCACTGGAAACAGGTGTGCAAACAAGTGGCGCACATTTACAAAGACGCATTCCCTCTCAAGTCCGGCCTTCGGTGAGTTTCAGGTTTGACATCCCTTTCCCCAGGTCCAGAGAATCCCTGTTCTTACATGTTTTTATTGGGATTTTAAACAGTAGCCCTTGTATTTAGAAATTATTGGCTAGCTGCAAATCCTTCCCTTATATGGTATTCCCAGCCATCTCCCGTTCAAGGGACAGATTGCATTGGCACCTGCTTTTTAAAGGACTCGTTTCTTTCAGGCGGGCATGCATGTTGGGCTGCAGCGTAAGATTTGATCCCAACAAGATTTCACCGGTGTAAACTTTCAGGAGTCAAAGCTCCCTCCATCAGATCTGACTCTCAAAAATGCGTACCCTGAAAATCATGTCGGTCTTTAGGGCGCTACTGGATTCATACCTTGCACTTATTTCATCCAGTTGGGGAGGCTAGATGAAGGAGACATCCCGTCTAGGCTTGATTCTTGCCCCTCATGGCTAATAGTAGAGTGCCAGGCTAGATAGGGTGAGCGGGGTCAGGAGGGAAGTGCAGTTCCAATTCCTTTGAAAGAGGCAGCTGTGAGGCCCTTCCCTGAAGCAGGCAATCCCTGGGCTCACGTGACCTCAGCAACGACCACCCAGCAGTTGAAATGCCATTCATGGGCAAGGTGCCTGAACAGGTGGTGGTGGCCCCCAGGGGTCATTTCATAGAAAAAGAGGTGCTGGAGCTCATTAGCATAACTCTAGCATAACTTATTTGCATATGCCACACCCCCTGACATCACCGGAAGTGTGTCAGAAGGCAACACCCACCGCTCAGGCTCCACTGGACTGTTTTGGATTGCTAGCTATTGGGGGGGGGACATGCAGATCTATCCTCGCAGAGGAGGGAGAGCTTGTACCTGAATAAAACTTGGTCTTAAAGGTGCCACTGGACTGTTTTGGACTGGGGGGCTGGGGGGCTTCTGCAACTTATTTGGCTGCTTCTTGCTCTGACTGAGGGATGCTGGGAGCAGGGGGCGGGGCTTGTTGCCTGTGCCCACCCCCTGGGCTCTTTACTGCTGGAGCTCCACTCCCGTGCGCTCCTGCAGGAAATGACCCCTGGTGGCCCCACAGCTTCAGGCACTCTTGGAGGAGATGAATAATCTAGACTCGTTTCAATCTGGGTGCAGGCCAAGTTTCAGGATGGAAAGGGCATTGGTCACCCTGACTGATGACCTTCTCTGGGAGAGTGATGGGGGAAGAAGAAGAGATTGGATTTATACCCCGCCCTTCACTACCCAAAGGAGTCTCAGAGCGGTTTACAAACTCCTTTCCCTTCCCCTCCCCACAACAGACACCCTGTGGGGTAGGCGGAGCTGAGAGAACTCTTTCAAGGACTGATCGTGAGAGAACAGCTCTGAGAGAACTTGTGACTGACCCAAAGTCACACCAGCAGCTGCACGTGGAGGAGTGGGGAATCAAACCCCGTTCCCCCAGATTAGAGTCCGCGCTCCTGAAGACTACACCAAACTGGCTGTCCCTGTTGATTCTCCTGGACCGGACTGCAGCTTTCGATACCATCAACCACGGTATCCTTCTGGATACTGTGGCTGGGTTAGAATTTCGGGGCACCTCGCTTCAGTGGTTCCGTTCTTACCGGATTGGCCTGATTCCAGAAGGTGGTGCTGGGGGACCACTGCTCAACCTTGTGGCATTTATGCTATCAGATCCCGTATGGTTCCATCTTATCCCCCATGCTATTTAACATCTGCAGAGAGTGGTTAAGAGTGACGAACTCTAATCTGAAGGACCAGATATGATTCCCCACTCCTTCTCCCCATGAAGTCTGCTGGGTGACCTTGGGCCAGTCACGGTTCTCTCAGAACTCTCTCAGCCATCCCTACCTCACAAGGTGCCTGCTGTGGGGAGAGGAAGGGAAGGAGATTCCTTAGGGTAGAGAAAAGCAGTGTATAAAAACCAGCTCTTCTTCCACTTCTTCTACATGAAACCAGTGGGGGAGATCTGGGGATTTGGAGTGGGGTGTCATCAATATGTGGATGGCACCCAGCTCTGTTTCTCCTTAACTGCTAGGTCAGGTTGATCTGTGGATACCTGGAGAATGATATGGGACAGATGAGAGCCAATAAAGTAAAGACTGCTGTTGGTCAATGAACACGCTTCTCGGAGACTGCAGACTCCACCTTCCCTGAAAGGGGTTGTTGCAGTCGCCTTGAAGGAGCAGGTTCGTAGCTTGGGGTTGCTACTGGAACCTGGACCCTGGCCTACAGTTGGAGGAACAGGTCCCCCTCATGGTCAGTGTTCCCTCTAAGCTGAGTTAGTGTGAGCTAGCTCTCACTTTTTTAGCCTCCAGCTCACACGTTTTCGTCTTCACTCAGGAAGGATGGCTCTAGAGCAAACTAATTTATGCAGTAGCCAAATCTCTCGCTCACAACTTTCATGCCACTGGCTCACAAAAGTAGAATTTTTGCTCAGAAGACTCCACAGCTTAGAGGGAACATTGCTCATGGTACATATCACCTTTTATCAACTTTGGCTGCTCTATCAGCTACGACCATTCCTCAACAAGTGTTGATCTGGTCGTGGTGATCTCTGTTTTGATCACATCCGAGTTAGATTACTGTAATGCCCTGTGTGGGGCTGACTTTGAAGAAGGTCCAGAAACTTCCATTGGTCCAAAATGCAACAGCCAGGCTATTTTTAGGGGTTGGTCAGGGGTTGACGGATCGCATCACTCCCTGTGCGGGAAGATCAGCACTGGCTACCCATCTGTTTCTTGGCATAATTCAAAGTGCTGGTTCTTGTCTTTAAAGTAGGGTTGCCAAATTTTAATTTCCTACCGGCGGGGGATCTTCTGGCCGGTCTGGGAGCTGCTCGCGGATGCGCGCAAAGCGCGTGCGCGCCGCCAGGACGTCACCAGAAGTGACGTCACACGCTGGGCGGGGCCACCCCGTTTGAGGGGAAAACAAAGAGTTTTCCCCTCAAATGGCTGCCATTTGAGGGGAAAACTCTTTGTTTTCCCCTCAAACGGCGTGGCCCCGCCCCCAGCGTGCGACGTCACTTCCGCGTGACGCGCATGCGGGGGTGGGGTTTCCCCCGGGCCCCGATTCCGGCGCGCCGGAAATCGGGGCTCCGAAGCGGGGGATTTGCGCCCCCTGGCTGCATTTGGCAGCCCTACTTTAAAGCCCTAAATGGGTTGGGGCCAGCGTACCTGAAGGACTGTCTCCTCCCGCTCTATCCAGCCTGCCACTTAAGATCTGCCTCTCAAGCCCTGCTTTCTGTGACACAGGGAGCAGCTAGAGACAGGGCATTTTCTGTGGTGGCCCCTTGCCTTTGGAATGCCCTCCCCTTTGAGGCTCTCTTGGCACCTCCTTTACTGTCTTCCGGACCCAGGTCAAAACGCAACTTGTTGCACAGGCTTTTAATAAGGGGGTTTTATCTTTTCAGGTTTTTAATGGTCTTCTGGTCTGAGGTCTGGTTTGTGGAAAGTGTCGTGTTGTTTATGTCCCTGGGCTTTCTTTTAATGGCTTGTTGTCTTATCATGTTGCATTATTTTAATTGTAAGCTGCCTTGAGCAGGACTCCAAAGAGGCGGCATAGGAATAGCCTAAATAAAGATACTAATAATTTTACAGATTGTAGTTGCTGGGGCTGTAATTTCTTGGGGGGAACTGGAAAGGGGGGAGGGCTTTTAAAGCTTCTGCCTATGCCGTTCTCCATTCCTAGTCCCAGTCCCCTCAAAAATCGCTATCGCCGAGAACATTGATATGGTATTTGATCACAACAGCTAGAATGACTTATGCTCAGTGTTGGAAACAAGAACGAACACCTGAGATTTGGGAATGGATAAAAAAAGTTGCTTTTTATGGTGGAAATGGACAAATTGACAAGAAAACTTAACAATAAAGAAGGAGAGGAATTCTTTGCAGATTGGATGGACTTTAAAGAATACTTAGAGAAACATTGGGATGTTAAGAATAATCTATTTTGTTTTGATAATGATTAAGAATAGAATCCGGAAATAGTTGAATAGATGATGATAGCACTTAAAGAAATTGTTACCTATAAAGTCAAATATATGATGAGGGTAGTTAAAGAAATCATTACCTATTAAGTTCTGTTTTAAAGGAAATGATGGACAAGAAGGAGGAGGATTTTGTGGGGGTGGGAGCACTGCGGGAGGCCTGAAGATGGGGAGGGAGGGTAAAGTGAAAAAAGGGTATATAGTGAATGATGAAATGCTTAAATGTTGGACATGTGGTTATATCCTGATAATAAAATGTTGTTTTTTTAAAATTGTTATCGCCAATAGGGTTGCCAACTGTGGGTTGGGAAATCCCTAGAGATTTGGGGGTGAAGCCTGGGAAGGGTGGGGTTTGGGGGAGGGGAGGGACCTCCGCAGGGGTATAATGCCACAGAGTCCACCTTCAACACCAGCCACTGTCCCCGAGGGAACTGAGATCTGTAGCCTGGAGAACAGCTGTGATACCAGGCGATACCCCAGGCTCCACCTGGAGGTTGGCAACTCTACTCTCCAAGCTGTTTTTACCCCTATGGGATGACATGGAGGAGTACCCATATTCTTTTTCCAATTCAGGGGTGAAAACAATTTGAAGACTGACATTTTCAGCGGGGAGAAATTCCATAGGGTAAAGAATTAAAAAGCGCCTTCCTCCTGGACATTAGAATCATAGAATCATAGAGTTGGAAGGGGCCTCCAGGGTCATCTAGTCCAACCCCCTGCAAAATGCAGGGATTTCACAAAATAGAATCATAGAGTCGGAAGGGGCCTCCAGGGTCGTCTAGTCCAACCCCCTGCACAATGCAGGGAATTCACAGAATAGAATCATAGAGTTGGAAGGGATCTCCAGGGTCATCTAGTCCAACCCCCTGCACAATGCAGGGAATTCACGAAATAGAATCATAGAGTTGGAAGGGACCTACATTGTAACCCAGGTTGCTGCAGCGTGGTTCTGAATACATCCTCATGGCCTTCCCAAGCCAGACAGCTTGCAAGAGGTTCCATTTCACACTTTAAGCCTCAAAGAAAGGAAATCCCCTTATCGGCCTCTTACAAATTGGGCAGATTGGGAGACACTGGCTTTTCCGATCTGCCTTTCTTCCGCCAAACATAAAATTAATTTTGCGATGCCCTCTCTTCACTTTCTTTTTCTCCCCACACAATGGACAAGCAGAAGATCATATCACAATGTCAATCCGCTTGCCCAGAAAGAGCTCCCGGTGTCTCAGAAGTCATGTGCTCCGGCACAAGTAAACATCCCCAATGTACACATGCAATCGCCGCATATCGTCTTTATCTCAGAAGGCATCTCGGTGCACTTTTTCATTCTCTCTCTTTTGCAGGCGCACCTGAACCAGACGGGCGGATTTCTTGGCTGAAGACAGCAGCCGCTGGGAGAGTCTGCCTGATGGCCCACAGTTCAGTCCTCTCAAATGCCAGCCGCCAGTCATCTTCTCTCCCGGTTGCTTTGGACTGGGCCGTTCATCGTTCCACCTGTATGTGGAGCCAGTGAAAGGCATCACCCTCTGGAGGGAATGTTTTGGTTCACACATGCGGGCCAGGGAGAAGACTGAGTCACGGAAGAGGAGACCTGCATTTCGAGGTTCAAGCCTGGGTCCTACAGAGACACCCTCTCCAAGCCACGCTAGTGTGAAGTATCTCCTGCTGTTCCCAGAACCTTCTCATTCAGACTTTGCAACGACATCCTTCAGGTTCTCCTTCAAACCTCAATGGCCTGTGTAGCACACTAGCCTCTTCTGAACAGCGAGAGCACCACGAGGAAGATGCTGGATCTGAGCTTTCTGACCGAGGAGGAGTACGGAAAGCTGTTACAGGTGCTGCAGAGGGATGCGGAGCTCAAGAGGAAGGATGGCGATCGGATCAGGTAGGAGGCTGGGTGTGCAGCAGCCTTTGCTGGTTCTGAGAGGTGGGTTGCAGTATTCCAATGGATTTGCATTGGAGAGCGGGTCCTCCACAGTCAGCTTGCTCAAGAGGCCCTCCCAGTTAAGTGTGGTTTCTTTATAAGTACGTGCATGGAGTTCCATCAGTCTACGCAGGGGTCATTTCCTGCAGGAGCGCACAGGAGCGGAGCTCCGGCAGTAAAGAGCCCAGGGGACGGGCACATGCAACAAGCCCCACCCCCTGCTCCCAGCAGCCCTCAGTCAGAGCAAGAAGCAGCCAGGTAAGCTGCAGAGCCCAGCCCCCCGGCCCCCCGGTCCAAAACAGCCCAGTGGCACCTTTAAGACCACGTTTTATACATGTACAACCTCTCCCTCCTCTGCGAGGACAGATCTGCACGTTCCCCCCCCCCAATAGCTAGCAATCCAAAACAGTCCACATAGAAGGACCTACTCCTCCCATACTGGTGTCCAGCCATACTGGAGGGTTATTCTTTCCAAGCTGTGGTTTCTGGGCCCCTGCCTATGGAGTTGAGGCAGGTGGCAACCAGATACAGGCCTTTTTCAGTGGCGGCACCTTGCCTTTGTCCCAGGCTTGCCAAGTCCCCCTGGGGGGCGGGGAAACCCCCGCCCCAGAGACCCGTTCCCCGCCACCGGCGGATCGAGCCCCGGGGGGAACTCCACCCCCACGTGCACGTCACCCAGAAGTGACGCGGGTACGCCGGGCACGCTGGGGGCGGGGCCACGGTCATCCGAGGGAAAACTCTATAAACCTGACACCCAATATTAAGGACACGGAATGCCTACCAGGGTGTTGGAAGTGGATGCGGTCGACATCTCCCGGGGCTCTGAGATTGTTGAGCACTTTAATGTATTGTATTTATTGTTTTTAAACTGTATAACTTGTTTTAAATGTAATTTAAATTGATGTTTTACTATGGTAAGATCTTTTACTATGTAAGCCGCCCTGAGCCCTACGGGGGAGGGCGGGATATAAATCTAATAAATTAAATGAAATAAATGAAATGAAACACGCTGGCCAGGAGTCCCCCGCTGCTGTATGTTTCTGACTTGGCAACCCTACTTTGTCCGGCCCTCCTCTTTGAGGGTCTCTTCATGCCTGCCTTACTCTCCTTCAGACAACAGGCCCCAAACGTTTATATATTTTTTTTCTCTCAGGCTCTTCGCTGAGGGGTTCCATCTTTTTCAGACTTTTTTTTTTGTCTGCTTTGAGCCCGAGGACTGTTCTACTAGATACAATTGTAGGGTGCCGAATGTTGTTTTTATGCTGTTCTTACACCCCAGCTTGTTTTCTTGTCAGCTTCTAAATTTTATGGGTGGTTCTTGTTTTTTGTTTCTTACTTCGTGAGCCATCTCAAGAAGGACCCTGGAGAGGTGGCATCTCAGTCTTTTGGATAAATAATAAATCGACAGTCTCACAAGCAGATCTCCCAGGCAGCCCAGCAGAGGACCTCTGTGTTTTCTGAAATTACCTTTAGTCGCCGCTTACTGGCCCCTGGAGTCTGCCATTTGTCAACGAGCATTTGCAGTCACTCCTTCCACCTCTGTGTCCCTGACCCAGCAAAGGCTTCCAAATGCATAGCCCTTAAGGTGGCCAGGTCTTCCCTGGGTCCCGGCGGGGGGCTCCAGTCTGGCTCCTGGTCACCATAGAGTTTTCACCCAAATGCTAGAGTGTCCCCCACATGACGTGCCCGGCGTGATGATGTCACCTCCGGGCGACGTCATCGCAACGGGCACACTGGGTGTGGCAGGGCTCTTCGGGGTGGGGCTCCCCCTGCCAGCCATGTGGCTGGCAGCAGATTGGGGGGCCGGAAAGCAGGGAGAACCCCACCCCCATCGGGGGGTTGGCAATCCTAATAGCCCATAGCCTTCCTGGATGAGACAAATTGTTTAGATTGCTTTCAGTCTGGTTTCAAGTCTGGATATGGGACTGAAACAGCCTTGGTTGCCCTGGTGGATGACTTGCAGTGGGAGATGAACAGAGGGAATGCAACTCTGTTGATTCTCCTGGACCTCTCAGTGACTTTCAGTACCCTTCTGTACTGTACATGGTACCCTTCTGGATGACCTATCCGGACTAGGTTTGGGAGGCAGCATTCTATGGTGGTTATGATTCTACCTGGAGAGTAGGTTTCAGGGAGGGACTGCCAGGGGACTGCTGTTCAGCCCTTTGGCCTTTTGGCCTGTGGTGTCCCACAAGATTCCATCTTGTCCCCTGTGCTCTTTTACAGGCTATGGGCCTGTGCCTGATACGCTTCTGTGTATACATGTGAGCCCAGATACATCTTTGTACTGCATTGCTTTCAGTGAGATGCACATTTGAAAGTGCATTCCCCATCCACATTCTGGGACAACCAGTCTCATGAACGTAAGGATATAAACAGAGCCCACCTAGTCCAGCATCTTGTTATCCACCGTGGGCAGTCAGAGGTTGCCAGAAGGCCCATAGACAAGACTCAGGGGCCAAAGCCGCATCCTCACAACCGGTATTCTGAGATGCACTGGGTGGGATCCAGACTAATGGGATACAGTAATTTCTGCTGGTTCCCTTTTCCTGCTACAGACCCCCTATTCCTTCTTGTGCTGTTCCTGAGGATCCCCTTGTCCCCTAGGAGCAGCTTTCAAGAAGATCAGTGGGGAAGCAGGACCGTTGTTACAAAAGGGCCCTTAGTCGGATCTAACCCACTGGTTCTAGACATGGGGATTCCATTGGCTCATAGCTGTTGGTGGACCCATTTTAGGGAGGGTATCTTATCCCCATTTTAAAACCATCTTAGCCAACCTAGCAGTTCGAAAGCAAGAAATTGCAAGTAGATAAATAGGTACCGCTTCTGTGGGAAGGTAACAGCGTTCCGTGCACCTCAGCATCTAGTCATGCTGGCCACGTGACCACGGAAACCTCTTTGGACAGCGCCAGCTCTTTGGCTTGGAAACGGAGATGAGCACTGCATCCCTAGAGTCGGATCTGACTGGCTTTCGAGCAAGGGAAACCTTTACCTTTACCTATCTTATCTCCCTTTATCTCCCTTATCTACCCATCTTAGCTAGAGACCACTTGATTATTCCATGAATGGCAGTTGGAAGCTGAAGGGGGAGGGGATTCTCAACTGTAGTTGTGTCAATCTGGTTTTACAATGTGATTTTACAGCAGATTAAAGATACGATTTGCATTTAGTTCAAGTGTGTGCTTTACAGCACAATGCTAAGCATAGTTAACACCCGTCTGTGTCCATTGAAGTTTAGGACTGTGCTGTCACTTCTCCAGCGCAAAATAAAAAGGTTCTTCATTTCTAGGAAACGTGCTGTGATGCCACCTACCTTTGTGAAATACGCGATCCTTTACAGGACTGAGCATAGCAGATCCTTGAGCCTGGTTTTGTTTACTTTCTCTTCAGGCGATTGCAAGCTTCACTTAAGGATGAAAAGAAGAAGAAATTTGTAACCGGGGAATGGTTTCATGAGGCGAAGGCGAAGCGGTTTCAAGAAGACTTAGAAGGGCCTGAGCTACTTCGAGTTTCGATTCGGAAAAAACAGAGCGACGCAAGTTGTAAGTACTGGATCGTTCGCAGTAGGATCCGGGTTTTCTTCCCCTGCTTATTTTGATGGATTCTGGCTTTAATTGTTATACAGATGTACTCCAAAATGTAGGAGGCATAGTGACAGTTGCATACAGGTGTTTTTTTTGAGGTGGTGAGGTGGACACGAACAACCTGAATGAACGTACGTATAATGATTTAAATGTGGTATAAAATCACCTATGTATTCTGACCTCAAAGACATCAGTCCAAGTGCATTGTCAGGAAATCTAGGAGTTTGGGACTGTATTGTCCCATTACTAGATCTGTTTAAAGTCTATTTGCAATCCCAGTGTCATATTAACTGGGTCTTTAAAAAACGTTGTGGTGCGTCATAATGAGATTTTTTTCCATTTTGTTTTTTGTGGGGGGGGGTTTATTCCCTTTTTGTGGTTTTAAAATAAATGTAACATGCAGAATGCAAGATGAATGGATGTACCTAGTGCAGGATGCTTGCTTTATCATGATACATTTAATCAGGGGTCATTTCATAGAAAAAGAGGTGCAGGAGCTCATTAGCATAACTCGTTAGCATAACTTATTTGCATATGCCACACCCCCTAACATCACCGGAAGTGTGTCAGAAGGCAACACCCACCGCTCGGGCTCCACTGGACTGTTTTGGATTGCTAGCTATTGGGGGGGGGGACGTGCAGATCTGTCCTTTTAGAGAAGGGAGAGCTTGTACCTGAATAAAACTTGGTCTTAAAGGTGCCACCTGACTGTTTTGGACCAGGGGGCTGGGGGGGGGGGCTCTGCAACTTACCTGGCTGCTTCTTGCTCTGACTGGGGGCTGCTGGGGGAGGTCCGCCTGACTGTTTTGGACCAGGGTGCTGGGGGGGGGCTCTGCAACTTACCTGGCTGCTTCTTGCTCTGACTGAGGGCTGCTGGGAGCAGGGGGTGGGGCTTGTTGCATGTGCCCACCCCCTGGGCTCTTTATTGCCAGAGCTCCGCTCCTGTGTGCTCCTGCAGGAAATGACCCCTGCATTTAATACATCCATCGCAGCCAATATTGTACCAGTACGAGGTAGTCATCATTCAGTAAATGAATTCTCTCTGTGTCAGCTTTCTTTAACTCATATTTAACAGCTGGGCTTGGTGAAAAGTTTATATTCAGCTAATATTCTGTAGGAAACTAATCATCGACAGGGTACAATTGTCCCCAGACAAGTAGCCTGAATCTATAGAATAGGATGCTGTAGGCTGAACAGGAGCCTGAGCTGGTTGACATGTCAAAAAAAAAAGTTATGGTGTTCAGTAAACTAGAAAATTCAGAAGAAGAGGGACCCACCTTCCTAGAAGAACTGGATGGAATCCTATCTTAGGCTGCAAGAAGTCCAGCCACAGGAAGGCTTCCAACACTGCTTAGTGGAGTGGCAGGATAAAGGCCAGTAGGAGTCTCACACAGTTAATGAGAGCTGGCTACACGGCAGTGTCGTCGCTGAGGGCCAATGGAACTCATTCATCATGAGGGCCATGCTTTCAGGGAACTTCGGGGTGATTTCATGACTGTCACAAGAATCCGTCAATCATCACTCTGTCCTCTCGTGGAAACAGGAGGAATCAGTCATTCCTGGTCTTAATTCTGCTTGGAAGTGCTTATATCTTTGCAAAAAGGGCTGTGCAGATCACAGGGCTGCCAAGTCCCCCCGGGGGGCGGATTTCCCCCCGCTTTGGAGGCCCGATTTCCACCCCCGCGGAATCGGGCCCCGGGGGAAACCCCACCCCCGCGTGCACGTCACAGGGAAGTGACGTCATGACGCCGGGCACACTGGGGGCGGGGCCACAGCCATTTGAGGGGGAAACTATATGTTTTCCCCTCAAATGGCAGCGCGCACGCTCCGGGAGCCACCCCAGAATCCCCCACCAGCGAGGTAAGTCCGATTTGGCAACCCTAGCAGATCATCGGAGGCTGTCCTCTCCAAACTTATACATCTGTGTTCTTCCTAATTCTTGGCTTTCAGCTTATAGTATTATGTGTTATGTGCCATGGTTATGTGCCATGGAAGTTGGTTCCATCAACACTATGAATTAATGATCTCCAGAACATCCTATTATTAACAGCCATGCTCAAGCCTCGCAGAGTGAGGGCCTTTGTGGCTTCCTTCATCGAGTCCATCCATCTCCTGCTGGGTCTTCCTCTTTTCCTTCTGACTCCAGCTTTTCCTCGCATTATTGTCTTTTCCAGTGAGGCTTCTCTTCTCATGATGTGACCAAAGTACAATAGCCTCAAGTTTAGTCCTTTTGGCTTCTAAGGAGAATTCAGGCTTCATTTGATCTGCAACTAGAGATGTAAAATTTCCGGAAATTTTGAAGCTCGGAAAAAAACCCGTTTTTTTCCCAGTTTTTTCCGGGGGGAAACGGAAATTTTCGGGAAAATTGAAAAAAAAATGCCACATTAGCATTTCTTTTGTCTTTTCTAGATTGAAAGTCATTCTGTTACTTTAGGAACATAAAATATGGCTATGGGCATTTTTACTTGGCATGAAATTATCACAACTAGCATATTAAAAATACAGTGTATACAAACAATTATTACAAACAGAATACCCACCCACATGCAAAACCAAAACTGAAACCTTTTTATTTTCTTCTGACAATCGCACCTCCTAAAGGAAGAAATGCATCTTGTTCTTGCATTGGAGAGTTCAGTTTGTAACCTAGGACTTGCTTGTCCTCAGTGCACAGAAATTAGATCAATCTGATACCATATATATATATATTAGAAATGATTTGGAAAATATTTGAACACCTTGTCTTAAAATATTTTATTCATCATGTTAAAATAAAACGTTCCATAATCAATTTTCTTTTCTTTTCTTTTTTCAATCTTTCCAATTTTTCAGAAAAAAAAAACAAAAAAGGCCAGGAAAAAAATGGGGGGGGGGGGAAACGGGTTTTTCCCGAATTTTCCCGGTTTTTTTCCGGGCCTTCACATCTCTATCTGCAACCGACTTACGGTATAAGTACATCAGTATTCACTTCCCCCTTAGGAGTCCCTTCTCTGAAAGATTTTTGTATTGAACATGTGAAGCTGATGCATACCATGTCAGGTCATTGGTCTGTCTGGCTCGATACAGTCAGCTGAGACAGGCGGCAGCTCTCCAGGATCTCAGGAAGAAATTTTTTTCAGAGTGAGCCATATGGCCGCACGCCAAGAGGGCATGGGCAGTTTACATATGGTGTAAACTGGCCCTGATGATTTGATTTTAAGGCCTCGGAGATGTAGTCTGAAACTTCATCTACAGATCACAAAGTCCTTGTGTTTGTAGGGGAACAATGCGAGGCCTTTGCTTCATGTGTGCAATGGGAGTTTAGTGGTTCCAAAACACACATCAGCTCTTTTCTGTGGATGACCACAGCAGGCAGGGAGAAGAGTTTGTAAGCGCCCCCATCCATGTGCTGTTTTCACATCCTCAGACTGCCCGATGGAGCCAACCATTGGCCGAGCAATCAAAATCACATCATGATGTATGTGGAAACACATGTCTCAAGGGAGACGGCTCTTCCCCTGCATTGCCCGTTTTGTCTCCTTAGACTGCTTTTTGTTTGCTTGCATTTCCCCCCCGGTTCTTCAGTCCTAATCCCACCACATTGTTCTGTTTATCAGGCATCTCTGTCATTTGATTGAATTGTCGGTATCATATTTTGTAAGCTGCTTTGAGGTGCAATGAAAAAGGCAGACTAGGAATAAGAATAAAGAAATAATAACCTTCCTGAGAGAACACTGAAGGCCACCAGTGGTATGTGTAAAGTCCTGTCCTCATCTGTTGGGTGATAGTGAGATATTGAAAAAATGGTATTTAGCAAAGATAAGATAGTCCAGCAGAGCCTGAGTAAAATAATTCAGACTGATTAAACTATAAAGTTTTTACTAAATTCTAGCATGGGAACTGGGATGAAAATAACAACAGAGCTAAATTGGCTACATCCTTACTCTACGAAGACAAAACTAGAAGAGAGAATGGCTGCTCTCCTTCTTCTTCAGAAACACCAAACAAAGACGGGAAGAGAAGCCATAAAATGGTAATACACCTTGACACTTTAGTCCCAATCAAATCCCTAGATCAGGGAGAAAATTCCCGGGCTTCCTACATCTAAAGAACATTGGTTACATGAGAAACATGTGACTTCCTGTGAGCAACATAAACAAACGTTTAACCCCAGATATACTGAGTGCTTTCAACTTGTAATACCCAACATCATCCCAGCAAAAAAACCACCCACCTCTTTCCTCGCAATTTGCCTGAAAATGCATGACAAGTATGCGAAACAGAACAAATCCGACTTGACGAAGGAGAATATAGTGGCTTTTTGTGAGGTAAAGTTTGGCTTGAATCCAGTTCTGCCAGCCTGCGTTTGGCACCTTGTTATCAGTGTTCCTTTGTGGGCACATGGCCACAGAGGCAGGCCAATAAAACCCCAGCCAAAATATCATGGGACTGCCGATCAGCATTGCCCAACCACCGGACAAATTAGTTTTGTGAGGGAGCGACACTGCAGATATTTGAAACAGAAGGGTTAACCACTGGATCAGTTGATTCCAGGAATCTGGAGTTATAATTATGAGAACGGCTGAGTCATTTCATTAGGGCGACGACTTTTTTTTTTGCAGAATTTTGTGTTCTCTTTCATTAAATACAAAGGTTCCATGCCCAAGCAACGCGTAGCTTTGTGAATCTGCGACTGGATTCCCCACTGTGAAAATTTAGCCCTAAAGTTAGGGTGGGGAGCAATATGAATTCAGACCATGGCACTGAGGAATTTTTTAAAAAACTCTTCTCTCCCCATGTGTGAGTCAGGTTGCTTTTTGTCCTGGTTAGCCAAAAAACGTTTAAGTCTGTTTTCCTTGTCAAGGCTACAAGAATCCCTGAAGGGAAAAGTTCAGTCATGGAAATGGTACTTTTTAATGTTTCCCAGCACCACAGGTCCAATACCTATCAGGCCCCTCCGGTGGCTTCTGTCGGAGGCTAAATTGCATGTCCAGAATCCAGTCACAGATCCCCAGGTTGTGTTTCGTTTGGACACCAATGCTCCAAAAGCATCTGGTTTTTCTCTTCCATGCCATAACAGAGGTCATTTCAGGGGGGATCGCGGGGGATCGCAGTTCCCCCGGGTGAGGTACGGGGGGTGGGGCACATGATGAAGCCCCGCCCCCTGCTTCCGGCCGCCCCACTTCCGGCCCTCATTCAGCCAGGAGGAGGCAGGAGAAGAGGGAGGGTAAGTTGCTTCCTCCCTGCCTTTCCCCACCCCTGCCTGCCTGGGGCCAGGGAGGGCCTTCGCGGGGCTTCCTTGCACTCCCGCTGGCCTTGCAGGTCCACCGCCGGGCCCCTCATGGAGTGGAGCTGCAAGGCCGCCGGCGGCGGCGGCCGGGACCGTTGGGGGCGGGGTGTGTGGCCTTATGACACACTTCCGGTGATGTCAGGGTGTGTGGCCTTATGACACACTTCCGGTGATGTCAGGGGGTGTGGCATATGCTAATGAGTTATGCTAATGAGTTCCCCTAGCTCTTTTTCTACGAAACGACCCCTGCATATATCTCCTGCTTTTTCATCAGGGCTCTGGGGGCATCTTAAAAACTAACTGATGTCTTGTGTTACAAGCTTATGCCACAATAAATCTGTTAGTTCACAGCATGTTCTGGTGGTGTCTTGACTGCAACAGGCTAACACGGAACTTTCCCCAAGCTCAAGGCCCTAGAGGAACAGCACAGAGCAGTTGATCTTCTGCCCTCCGCTTTCTTTCTGAGAGAGAAAAAAGGCCAGCTACTAATTGTGTTTGCAATAGCTTTTAAACAGTTTGCACTTTCCCATCAACTAACACCGGAACTGAGCAACTAAGGGTTGGCGGGATGGAAATAACCAGCCAGAGACAAACTCCAGTCTCTGACGATTGCTTGAAGATTTGCTTTACCAGTAAGGTTACCAGATACCATACCATATAGAGAGACAGTGTGGTGTAATGGTTAGAGTACCAGCCTAGGATCTGGACGAACCAGGTTCAAATCACCACTCTGCTGTGGAAGCTTGCTAGGTGACCTCGGGCCAGTTACACACTCTCAGCCTAATTTGACTCACAGGGAATAAAATGGAGGAGAAGAGAATTACGTAAGCCCCCTTGGGTCTCCCTTGAGGAGACAGGCGGGGTAAAAATGAAGAAATATTCCAGTTGCATCAGTCCAGGAAGTTTAAGAAGAAGAAGAAGAAGAAGAGATTGGATTTATACCCCGCCCTTTACTACCCAAAGGTGTCTCAGAACGGCTTACAAACTCCTTTCCCTTCCCCTCCCCACAACAGACACCCTGTGAGGTGGGTGGGGCTGAGAGAACTCTGACACAAACTGCTCTTTTTCAAGGACAGCTATGCCAGAGCTTGTGACTGACCGAAGGTCACATCAGCAGGTGCAAGTGGAGGAGTGGGGAATCAAACCCAGTTCTCCCAGATTAGAGTCCGCACACTTAACCACTACACTAAACTGGCTCTTTAGTTTGCACATTATGCCAATTATCGGCTGATCAGGCAAATCATTATGGCAATATATAGGAGTTGCTTTGTGTCTCCTCCTGACATCTGTGACAGAACATTAAAGAAGCACCAGAGTATCTTTGAACCTCTCTGTTTGCTCAGGCTTCTTAGGAAGAGCAGCAGCAAGCACATAAGTCATAACTGCAACTTCCTTTATTGGCTAGAGCAATGGAAATGTGGAAGCGGGTTTGCTTCTCACTCAGTGATTAGACAGAGTACTGCTTGCATATTTTGTCCTTATCTCTGGAACTACAAGGGCTTGAGCCAACTTAGAAAAAAAAGGAACTCTGGGGATCTGGACATAATAGGGTTGCCAGTCCCTGCATGGCCTGTGGCAACCCTACACTGAAGGCCATGGAGATTAACAGTGCAGTCCCGAACAGAACTGCACCCTTATAAATCCATCAAAGTCTGTCATCTAAACCAGGGGTGTCAAACATGCGGCCTGGGGGCCGGATCAGGCCCCCGGAGGGCTTCCATCAGGCCCGCAGTGGAATTGGCCATCTCTTGCTTCCAGTTCTGCTTCTGCTGCTGCATCATAGCTTGATTCACCAGACTCTCTTAATCACTCAGCCGTTTTATGTTTTAACCCGGGTCCTAGGCTCAGAACTCTGAGCATGAGATTTCTGTGGTGAAGGTCAATCAATCAAAAGTAGGTTTGCAGCTTACATAGCTAATGTTTTAAGCATGTTTTTATTTTAAGTAAAAAAAATAATCTTTGTGTTTGTGTCCTTTATAAAGTTTACTAGTAAGGAAAGCCCGTCGTGGCGGTAGACGACGGGCCCTAGATAGGAAGGAAGGGCGAGTGGGAGGAATGGAGAAGAGGAGGTAGAGAGAGAGAGAGACAGAGTTAGATGGGGGGAAAGAGAGAAAAGGGGGGGAGACAGAGTGGGGTTAATGGTAGTAATTTGGAAAGAAAGGAAGGGAGAAAGCTAGGAAGGAAGGAAAGAAGGAAGGTAGGAAGGAAGGTAGATGGGTAGAAAGACAGAGATTGAAAGAGAGTGAATGGGAGGAAGGATAGTTGAGAAGGAAGAAGGGCAGAGAAACAGAGGGGGGAAACAGAGTGGGTGAGAGAGAGAATGTTGGGAGGGGAGAGAGAGAAAAAAGGGGGGGAGGGGCCCCGGCC
>NW_015174347.1:193094-206046 GCF_001447785.1 Gekko japonicus
GACGGAGCATGGCCTGTCCGCCGGGCAGGATGGGGGCTGGAGGGGAGGGAGGCGGCGGACGGGCCGTGCAGGGCCCGTTCGCCGGGCAGGATGGGGGCTGGAGGGGGGGAAGCCAGCGGACGGAGCCTATCGGCTCCGTTCGCCGCTGGGCTGAAAGCGGCCCTTAGTGTATGTGGGGAAGATGGCCGCTCAGAAGACGCTGGCTCCGATGACTGGCTCCCTCCCCTCCCAGCCACCCAGCCAATGGCAGGGCAGGTTGGCTGAGGGAGCCAGTCATTGGAGGCAGCTCTTCTGAGTGGCATATTTTCCGCCCATACACTAACGGGGCGCATTTTAGAATTCTGGCACCCAAAATTCCTTTATAATAAAGGAGAGATATCTCCGCTACCTGGCATTACATTTTATGACACACACAGCCTGGCCCGACAAGGTCTCATTTATGTCAGATCCGGCCCTCATAACAAATGAGTTTGACACCCCTGGCCTAAACCATTGTAGTTCTTTGGCTTCAGTGGATTTAGACGGGTATAACTTTGCTTAAGGTAAAGGTAAAGGTTTCCCTTGCTCAAAAGCCAGTCAAGTCCGACTCTAGGGTTGCGGTGCTCATCTCCGTTTCAAAGCCGAAGAGCCAGCGCTGTCCGAAGATGTTTCCGTGGTCATGTGGCCGGCATGACTAAACACCAAGGCGCACGGAACGCTGTTACCTTCCCACCGAAGTGGTACCTATTTATCTACTTGCAATGTCTTGCTTTTGAAATGCTAGGTTGGCAGGAGCTGGAATTAGAGACGGGAGCTCACTCCGTCATGCGGCACACTCGGGTCTCGAACTGCTGAACTACCGACCTTCCACAGCCTGCAGTTCAGCGTCTTAACTTAACTTAACTCTGCTTAGGACTGCAGTATTAGGGTCCAGACCGTCCACAATCTGCACTTCCACAAGAGACAATTTATTTAACAAAAGTTACTACACAGAAGTTACTTAAACTGAAGTCATTCTAAAACTGCATCCATTTGAACACCCCCATCCAGCTGTGTCCTTTAGTTTGCAGATAGGAATGATGTTTTTCCAGGCTCAAAAAGAGAAGAAAAATATTATTTGCATACAGGGAAGATCTTCTTTGTCCTGTCACTGATGGCTGTCCAAAGGTTGCTCGAAGGTTTCTAACTGTCAAAGAGAACTGCAGCTTGCCTTAAATTTTCAACCCCTTGCCGTTGTGGCTTACCCAGTGGTATGTTGGTATCATCATCACGATGATATGGGAGAACAAGGGAATAGACAGGCAGTGGCAAAACGTCTGATGGGCAGGTGCCAGAAAACGACTCACTTCCACAAAATTCTGGTTGGGAAAAGCAGGGGCCAAAGTAGTGACTCTTACAGAATGCATTGGCCAATCTTTTCTGTGGGTAGGTTTCTTGGTGGGTTTTTGGTTCCCAGGTGCCCATAATTATTTAATTAACTGATGTCACACAGCCAGTGGCAGCCACTATGGCGTTTTTTTGTTGTTAAATATCGGTGGGGTAGCAGAGTGCCCAACGGCTTTAGCGTGGCAGAGCTCATCTGGTCAGCACAGAGCCTTTTTTATCTTTTCAAACTACTAATAGGAGTTTATTATAGGAACTCCATTTCTAGATAGGAAAGTGGAGAGAGAGATTCTCTGATCTGGTCTAACTAGCTAGATCAGCCGCCCTGAGCCTGCTTTTGTGGGGAGGGTGGGGTATAAATCAATCAAACAAACAAACAAATAGTACAAGAAAAGGCATCTTGTTCTCATGTAGCCTGGAGAATTATGGCATTGTGTGTGGAGAGAGCGTGTTAGAGCAGAAGGAAGGAAGCTTTCCCTAAGAGTAGCAATCTACACTTCATCAGAAAGTAATAAAAGCAAGGTTGGGCAGTGTCCTGTCTGTCTAGCTCACTGACTCTCTTGTAGTCTTCCTCTGTAGTCTGAGGCAAAGAGACAGCGCAAAGTCCTTCATTTCCAGCAGTTCACTGGTTGGAAGAGTTTCCACTTAGCGGATCAATCAGAGGGGACTGAGAAGGTCTTGTCTTACCAGTACCCATCAAGAGGTGGTGGTAGAAGCAGGGAGTATTTTAGCCAGTATCATGGCAATAGGCTAGCAGGCCCCACTGACAGTAGCAGCCTGTGCTACAGCTGCTAGCCAGTCAGCAGCTGCTCACTTGTCTGGTAAAGGTAAAGGTTCCCTTGCTCGAAAGCCAGTCGAATCCGACTCTAGGGTTGTGGTGCTCATCTCCGTTTCAAAGCCGAAGAGCCAGCGCTGTCCGAAGACGTTTCCGTGGTCATGTGGCCGGCATGACTAAACACCGAGGCGCACGGAACGCTGTTACCTTCCCACCAAAGCAGTACCTATTTATCTACTTGCAATTTCTTGCTTTCAAACTGCTAGGTTGGCAGGAGCTGGAACTAGAGACGGAAGCTCACTCCATCATGCGGCACACTCGGGTCTCGAACTGCTAAATTACTGACCTTCCACTTGTCTGAGCCTGACTGAAATGTTCTCCAGGGATAGTTCCAGTGCTGAAGGAATGGAGTTTCCTTTGGCTGACTCATGATGTCTCTGTAATGTGTCTTTTAGCTGCAAGCAAAGCATACAGGAAGGAAACAGGCAGCCTTGCAGCCAGCAATCACACTACCAATCCTGCATGCTGTTGCCGGGCAGAGTGCCTGCACCCTGCAGTGCCTCCATCTTTGGCCAATTACAAATTTTCTTTGTCTCCATCTCAATTGAAGCTGTAAATCTAAGCCCTGTTTGCATTTCAACTGCATTTAAGAGGCCCGGAACAATTGTGTTGGGAGGACTGAATGAACGTACAATGGACCCCCTGTTATTCTCCGCACTCTGAGGTAGATTTTTCCCGCCAGAATTCTTAGTTCCCTTCAGGTACTGAGCTGGCCCCCATTAGCGTGAGAATATTTGTGGCTTCATAAATCTGAGCTTCATAAACCTCTCCTTCGTCCTCCTCCTCCTCCTTTTCCGAGGGGCTCGGTTTCTCCTCTCCGTCACTCATCTCGGTTACAGAGAGAGGCGCGTACATAGAGAATGAAGGATTCTTAACAGAATGTCAGAAAACACAGCCAACAACGTAGTACACACTTTCAGGAAAAGTAATAATACCTTATTGAAGAGCTATAGATGCATTAACATAGGCACTGTTAAGAATGACGGCTGCCCATGGGCATAATAGGATATAGGGAATTCGTATGCACACACACACACACCCCACTGCCCTGGCCAATTAGCCACCCTCCCGCGCGCGGGAGAAAGAGCTTCGGCCGTTTACGGGATAATTAAAAAATACCAGGAAGTCCTTAATCTGACTATGATCGCTACTTAACCTCTCTGTAGGATACTCTTCTTGCTTCATGCACGCAGCAGATCTTGTATATTCTAACAAAAAGGCCAACAGAAGGCATGCAACTGTTGAGAAGCAATGAAAGCCTTCATGCTCCCCTTTAGGTGTAGAAATGCATCTTGGATTTAAGAGCTGTGTATGTCTATAGCATTTCACTCATTCGAAAAGAGAAAATATTTCATAGGCTTTTTTTTTTGTACTCCCCAAAATTTCCAGGAAAAATGGGGGGGAGGAATCCTCGGGGGAAAAGGTAGGGAAATAACTTCTTTTTTTCCTGGCCCTCACATTTTTCCTAGCAGATCCATGTCTGTAGATGGGGGTGTTGGTCTCCTCGGTGGGGACTGTCACCTTTAGCCAGCTTCGGTTGGTTCACCAGCTGTCACTTTTTCTCAAAAACAGTGCCTAGTCCTGATCACATCCTGGCTGCAACATGGTACAGTCACATTCATGTTAGATTGCTGCAGTGTGCCGTTCATAGGGCTGGCCTTGAAGGCTGTCCAGTTGCTACAAAATATGGCATCAAAATTGCTCGTGGGTGTGTTTCATAGAGAAGACGTCCTGCCAATCTCAAAAGATCTGTGCTGGCTGATGACTTGCTTCTGGGCTGAATGTATTGGCTTCGGGACGAGACTATTTGAGACATTGCCTTTACTCATGTGAACCTGTCTACCGACTAAATTCAGTTTCGGAGATCTTTCTCTGTGTTGCCCTCACCTTCAGAGCAAAGGTGAATGAGTTTCAAATGGGGCCTTTTCCATTGTGGCACCTTGACTGAGAGCAGACCTGCTAAGAATTGCACTATACAGAGTTATACCCTGACAAGCCTGTTTACCTGAATTGACTCTGCTTACAATGACTCTGCATATCTCCTTTATACTTCTGCCTTCTGGAGTTGTATCTCTGAAATTAATAATGTATAGAGAATTGTCAATGTTAAAACACTTTGCACACGTTATCCTGTTGTCACTCATACAACAACCCTGTAAAATAGGAAAATATTAGCAGGGCTGGCGTCAGCATACCCTGAGGTGGGGTAGCTACCAGGGCCCAGGGATTCTAGAGTGGTTCATTGATGCTGACCCACTTTGTACTCACTTCCTAGTACTCTACCACCCATGCTCCCAGATGCACACAGTTTCCAGTGCCACCAGGGAAAGGGTTGTAGGCAAAGCAGGTGGCTGTGAGCATGGGTAGTGGCAGGTATCACAGCCAGGCAGGGGAAGGACACACAGGCAGGTGAGAGGCATGTGGTTGAGTGGGAGGAAATGAGGGCGTGCACATGACATGGCATTGGGCAGAGGAGGGGGGGGGACCCTGGGAACTCTCTGCCCAAGGCCCCCCAAAACCTGGAACTGGCCCTGAGTATTAGTATTATATGACTGCCGCTGATACAGGATGGCTTGCGCGACAGAGGTGTGATTTGACCTTTTAGCCGCCACTAAACACAAGTTCTCCTTCTCTTCCGGCCTCGTTTAACATGACAGTAAATTAGTGAAGAGGTTATCATTTTAGAGGAACTGGACCTTTCACAAAACAATGAACAAAGCGGGTTGAACTGGACGGGCGACTGCGAGCCAAGAGTATAATTTGCCTCTTAATTCCAGCTGTCTTTGTTCCAAGCCACTGTTTTCTTAGGCACCTCTATTATACCCAAAGCACCTTTTAATTTTTTGCTCTTTGTGAAATGCTTTAAGAACAGCCCGATACAAAATGTCCTGCATTTTAAAAATCCTGCTAATCTCCAATTTCAGTGGACTGATCTGACTATAATTCTTGTCAGGTGAGACACGGGAAGTTTGAAATTTCACCAGAAGTTATAGCAAAGGTTGGATATTATGCAATACATGATGGAAATTCAGGGTCAGCACGCTTCTGGTTGTCATGGCTTGAACAAGTCCTGACCGGCTGTGTAGAAGCCGGGGACTGGGCTGGCCTCAGTCTTGCATGATCTACTCTTTACAAAAAAAATAGAATCCTTATGCACCACCAATGCTTATTCAGTTTTAAAAGCAAGAGAGCACACCAGAAATCTCCTAATCGTCAGGGATCGTTTCGTGCAGGAGCGCACAGGAGCGGAGCTCTGGCAGTAAAGAGCCCAGGGGGCGGGCATATGCAACAAGCCCCCCCCCTTGCTCCCAGCAGCCCTCAGGAGCTCAGGCTCCTGTTCAGCCTACAGCATCCTATTCTATAGATTCAGGCTACTTGTCTGGGGACAACTGTACCCTGTCAATGATTAGTTTCCTACAGAATATTAGCTGAATATAAACTTTTCACCAAGCCCCGCTGTTAAATATGAGTTAAAGAAAGCTGACACAGAGAGAATTCATTTACTGAATGATGACTACCTCGTACTGGTACAATATTGGCTGCAATGGATGTATTAAATGCAGGGGTCATTTCCTGCAGGAGCACACAGGAGTGGAGCTCTGGCAATAAAGAGCCCAGGGGGCGGGCACATGCAACAAGCCCCACCCCCTGCTCCCAGCAGCCCTCAGTCAGAGCAAGAAGCAGCCAGGTAAGTTGCAGAGCTCCCCCTCCCCGGCCCCCTGGTCCAAAACAGTCCAGTGGCATCTTTAAGACCAAGTTTTATTCAGGTACAAGCTCTCCCTCCTCTGTGAGGACAGATCTGCACGTCCCCCCCCCCAATAGCTAGCAATCCAAAACAGTCCAGTGGAGCCTGAGCGGTGGCTGTTGCCTTCTGACACACTTCTGGTGCTGTCAGGGGGTATGGCATATACAAATAAGTTATGCTAATGAGCTCCTGCACCTCTTTTTCTACAAAATGACCCCTGCTAATCGTTAAGACATAACTAATTTTTCATGAGTGATGCTAAATCATAGACACTTGCTTAAGACGATGAGAAGCGTAGCTAGATCTGACCGTCCACTTAGGCCAGTGTTCTTTGTAAGCATACAGGATGTGGTCCACCAGAAATTGACCAAAATCTACCTTCTTCCCATCCTTTGGCATAGAAGACTAGAAATTACCATTAACAGTCAATTCATTCACTGTGCCTGCTGTGTAGATCAGATCTACCTAAATGAAACCTGATGTATCTCATTAAAGGCGGGACTGGTCTACCTATACGCCTGAGTTTTTTTAATGAGGGCCCTCCCCAGTTCCACCAGTCACATTTAAAAAAAAAATTCAAAGTAGGCTTTGCCTATTCAGGCTCTCATTACAGGTCAAACTTAACCAATCTCCATAAAGTAACAGTGAGTACGCGTTCTTGCTTTAAAACGTAAGGATTTAAAAAGTACGTTCTGGTATCCTAACAAAATCTACTTAGTCGATATTATATTTTAATTCTTTAAACGTTGAATACAAATATTTGTATTTTAAAATTATTTCTAATGTCTTTGTCACTGCTTGAGGACGCTGACGTGGGTGGAAAGGTGGCATAGAGGGTTTTTA
Source organism: Gekko japonicus (assembly GCF_001447785.1). NCBI lineage: Eukaryota > Metazoa > Chordata > Lepidosauria > Squamata > Gekkonidae > Gekko > Gekko japonicus. Next base: position 199,880 of record NW_015174347.1, read on the forward strand.
AAAAAAAATTAAAATGAATAAATAATAAATAACTCGCAAAGAGCCAGTTTGGTGTAGTGGTTAAGTGCGAGGACTCTAATCTGGGAGAACCGGGTTTGATTCCCCCACACCTCCACTTGCACCTGCTGGATGACCTTGGGCAAGCCATAGTTCTGATAAGAGCTGTCCTTGAAAAAGAGCAGTTTCTGTCAGAGCTCTCTCAGCCCCACCTCCCTCACAGGGTGCCTGTTGAGGGGAGGGGAAGGGAAAGGGGTTTGTAAGCCGCTCTGAGACCCCCTTGGGTAGTGAAGGGCGGGGTATAAATCCAATCTCTTCTTCTTCTTCAAAGAATCCCAGCAGCCAGCAGCTACTAGGTGGCCCACCAGAAATTGGCCCAGCAGTGTATACATCACACACTGCAATCTTGAACATGTATTCTGAGAAGTAAATACCACTAAGTTCAGTGAGACTTACTCTATAGCTAGATTTATGTACAGAGCCTCAGATTACAAGGAACTTCTAAATACAAAACTATCATTACATTTCAAGTTCTACATTTTTTGGTGATGTTGTAGGGTCTCTTAAGCTTGCCATAGCTTAGGGACTCAGGGCCAAACTACACAATACGTGTGACTTGTAGTCATACATAGGATTGGGGAACTCACTTTTTAAAGTGTTTTGTCACTCAACGTGATTCCGGAGCACTGTACAGGGGGACGAAAGGCTTCAGGCTTCCCTACTATGCCATTTTCTTGAAGAGAAATGACCACTGGGAGGGCTGCTTGCCCTGCTGTTGGGCATTCTCCATCCCAGGATTCCCAGGACATATAGGGCCCCACGTTGTGGCAAACAGCCACCCTATGGCTCTGTCTGCTTGGGAATAGGGTGCAGGAGGGAAGACTAAAGCCCCTCCCTCCTCAGCTCTCCATCACATTTTGGAAGGTGAGTTTCCCAATCATACATGTGATTGCAGGTCAGAGCAGGGGACCCCACAGCTCACATCACACATATCATCTAGTTTGGCCCTTAGTACGTCTTAATCCATCCCTGCCCAGAGCCAGGATTGCAGTCACATGACGACCACATGCATATATTCCCTATCTCCTAGCTAAGATGAATAGGGATGGGCATGAACCAGCACACAAACTAAAATTCATCATGGAATTTGGCTGGTTCATGGCTAGCGAAGCAATGTTTGTGAACTAAAGAGCTGCCATGAACATCCATGAACTTTAACGCAATTGTGAAGAGCAGAAAACAGGGATTTAAATGGCTGTGAGCCATTTAAACCCCTGATTTCTTCTCTTCACGAAAAACAGCTGAGCAGGGCGCGGGCGCAGAATCCAGGGGTTTAAGTGGCTCTGAGCCATTTAAACCCCTGCTTTCTGCTCCCTGCAAAAAGTGTCAGGAAGCAGAAAGCAGGGTCACAAACCCATATGAACTGGTTCAGCTCGCAAATCCAACCTCCAGGTTGTTATCAATTTGTGATTTGGGTCATGGTTCAGCCATGAACCATGAACCGAACCGCAAAAATGAAGTCTGTGCCCATCCCTAAAAATGAACACTCCGTCTAATAAAATAATGTTAATCTTTATTTTGAAAGATTTGCATCCTGCTTTTCTAGTGTACATTCAAAGTGGCTTAAAGCAAGAGAGGGAGAGAAATAAAAAATAGTTGTAAAACTGCAGTAATTTAAATGATAATTTAATAATTTTGAAAAAATTACCAATAACAAAAAAATGCTGCCAGCCAAAAAAGAGCAGCCATTCCAGAAAGAGACATCCCAGAGTCCCGCAGAAAAAGGAAGCTTCCGCAGCCTTTCTAGAATGAAAGCAAGAAGGAACAGTTCCTCAGTTCAAAAAGAATTTAGTATTACACAAACAGATGGCCACGAAAATGGGGCCTCAGTTGATGAATGCCGATGGTGGGAGGATTCATATAAAGAGACTCTATGGTATGTGGGTACCAGTCTGTGTGGAGTTTTATGGACTTGAGCTGAATGGGGGAGGACTTCCAGGGAAAACTTTGTACTCTGTGAAATGCATCGTCCTCCGCCCTTTAACCAGCATTAAAAAACTGTTTACATACAGTCCGACACACATATGCAGGCTGGGGCTGCCAGCTCTGGGATTGGAAATAACCTAAGAGATTTGAGGATGGAACTTGGGGAAGTGCAGTTTAGGGTGGGGAGGGACCTTGGTTGGGTATAACCAGGGGTCATTTCGTAGAAAAAGAGCTAGGGGAACTCATTAGCATAACTCATTAGCATATGCCACACCCCCTGACATCAGGGGCCCGGCGGTGGACCTGCAAGGCCGGCGGGAGTGCGAGGAAGCCCTGCCAAGGCCCTCCCTGGCCCCAGGCAGGTAGGGGTGGGGAGAGGCGGGGAGGAAGCAACTTACCCTCCCTCTTCTCCTGCCTCCTCATGGCTGAATGAGGGCTGGAAGCGGGGGGGGAGGGTGGAAGCAGGGGGCGGGGCTTCATCATGTGCCCCGCTCCCCTGCACCTCACCCGGGGGTACTGCGTTCCCCCGCGTTCCCCCCCGAAATGACCTCTGGGTATAACGCCCTGCAGTCTACCTTCCAAAGCAGCCATTTTCTCCAGGAGAACTGGAATAAATGTTTTAAATAAATAAACAAGTGATTTATGTAGTCTGGAGATCTGTGGAATAGCAGGAGGTCTTGAGCCACCACCTGGAGCCTGGCAACTCTTATGCATGTGGTTGCCAAACATCACTTCCCTGCCTCCCAAACCAGCCTGTTCTCAAACCCTGTACCTCGTGGGGCACGCGAAACCCTTACTTTGCATAAGCTTTGTTTGCCAACAGCACACAGGCAAGTCTTATCAGCTGTACAACAGCCTCATGGTGTGTAGAAACGGAAGGGGACGATTCAAAAAGGAAAATAACGATGCCAGCGGGGCAGCCGATCGGGGCTGGGGGGGAAGTGTTGTCTTGGCTTCCTAAAAATCCCTTTCATTCTTAAAAATGGCAGCTAACGAACGTTCGGCTCCCTAGCGAGCATTCGGCTCCCTAGCGAATGCTCGGCATTTGTGCCGAACCGGACCTTGAATGGTGCCTATCAGGGCTTTTTTTGTAGAAAAAGCCCAGCAGGAACTCATTAGCATGATAGACCACACCCAACAGCAGAAACTCATTAGCATATTAGGCCACAGCCCTGACAGCACAGCTCATTAGCATATTAGGCCACACACCCATGTTACCAGAAGTGTAGTCATCCAGCCACGCCCACCTTTTGCTTCTTATTCTGTTGACCTTGTTTGTGGTCAAAACCCAGGGCTTTTTTTGTAGCAGGAACTCCTTTGCATGTTAGGCCACACACCCTTAATGTAGCCAATCCTAATGCATTTCTGCTGTTGGGTGTGGCCTATTATGCTAATGATTTCCTGCTGGGTGTGGCCAACTTGGGAGCTAGCCGGAACTCCGTTCCTGTGCGTTCCTGCCCCAAAATAGCCCTGGTGCCTATAACTGACCCAGCAGAAAGGGTGGATGGCAAAAGCAAAGGCATCCCAGGCTCCCATCTCCTGGGGTCCGCAGCACTTGGCACCCACTGAAGCTTCCGAAGTCATCTGTAACTCAAACGAAACAGGACACGAGGTATCCGGGCCAGGCCGGGCAAGTCTTAACTTCTCTCCCCTTTTGTAATGATGGCACTCTTTTCTTCCCCACAAGGGAGAATGCGCACAGCAAGTTTCTCATAACCTTGACTTGGCGAAACCACAAGTGCAGGAAATAGAGACCTTGAAAAAGCAGGCGCTTTGTGGGCCGATAGTGTGAGTCCTACGCAAAATGTTCCTCCACTGTGTCACATTACCTCCCTCCTTTGAAGGGCTGCCAACTCTGGGTTGGGGGGGAAATGGAGATTTGGGGGTGGAGCCAGGCAGGGATGGATTTGGGGGAAGGAGTGACCTCAGCAAGGTATAATGCCATAGAGCCCACCCTCGAAACCAACCACTTTCTTCGGCAGGGGAGCTGATCTCTGTCGTCTGGACATCAGTTGTAATTCCAGGATATCTCCAGACCAGTGTTCCCTCTAAGATGAGTTAGTGTGAGCTAGCTCACAGCTTTTTAGCCTCCGGCTCCAGAGCAAACTGGTTTATGCAGGAGCCAGCTTGCTCGCTCACTAGTGCCAGGAGCTCACAAAGTAGAACTTTTGCTCACAAGACTCTACAGCTTAGAGGGAGCACAGCTCCAGGCGCCACCTGGAGATTGGCAATCCTACCCTTTTTGCTTCTTCCTGAATCTTTAAGATGAAAACAGCAACTGGCTTCGGCCTAAAAGCAGGCAGCCTGAATCCCAGTGGCACAAAACTGCAGATTGTTCCGTCCGTGCTGGCCTGAAGCAAATGGGCCACAAAGTGCTGCTGAAGTTATGTTGCAAAGCACAACACCACTGCTGGGCTCGAATGTGCCTTCCACTCATGCCCCTTTAGTGGCAGGACACATCTGCCACCTCCTCACCGTCTGAAACATTAGCGTGCTTTAATTTTTCTTTCCCCTTAAGGACACTGCTTATTCCTGTGCCAGGGCAAACAACAGGGTATCTCCTTTTATTAGCTTTTCTGGCCTCCTCCTCTGTTTGCCAAGATCGGATGACTTGGACTCAAAACAGGAAGTAGCTCAATTAAAATCCTGGAATGGATTAACTCTGTTGACAGCCTCCTGCCACGTCCTGTTTAGTTTTGCACCTGGGTTTATCAGCCTGCTGCAAAGAAGGAAACTGGGAGCCGGGTCTTGGATCCCTAGGAAGACAACCTGCTTTAAACTCGTGCTGGTTTTGCAAGCATGCCCAGTGCTGTTCCTGGACTCACATCTCCATAGCTCACAACAGTGTTGTCTTCTTCTTCTTCTTCTTCTTTTTTTTTTGCATTTTTTATTTTAAGTTTTCAAACTATTAAAGGTAAAGGTAAAGGTTCCCTTGCTCAAAAGCCAGTCGAATCTGACTCTAGGGTTGCGGTGCTTGTAATGTATTCATAGCTGCCATGAGTACAGGAGGTTTTATGTGAATCATCACATAGGGAAGCAATGTTAAGCTTCGTCTTGGACAGAGGATTCTAGTCCAAGACTCACGACCCAATCACATTCAAGCAAGCTGCAAGCGGGAACGTTTGTGATTGGTCCTTATGCGCTCAACCTGATAGGTTGTTATGTGTATAATGGGAGTGGCTATGTTAGCCGGGAATGTTTAAATACCGGGCAGTTTCAATGGGCAAACTGTTCGGGCTATCAGATGTTGTACCGTGTCGAAGAAGTGAACGAAGAGCTGAATAAAACTTGAGTCTTTACTGAAATCACTCTCCGACTCATTGTTAAGCGCCGGACTTAACAATTGGCGACGAGGATGGGATGCTAGTGCGGGTAGGCAGTCCCGCTACATCCAGACCCACGACGGACAACGAAGAGCAGCAGCTCGCCGTGGCCAGTCAGCAACGGGCACCACCAGAGCCGGTGGCAGCGATTGCAACGATGGCCAATAGCCCGAAGTTCGAGGCCTTCGAACCAGCGACCGAGGACTGGGACTCCTACCTGTCAAGGTTCGGGTTCCACCTCGAAGCCTCCGACATCACGACGGAGGAGAAGAAGCGGGCGACGCTCCTGAGCTCTTGCGGAAAGAGCGTGTTCGACATCGCCCGGTCCCTGGTGGCACCAGCGGACATCTCGACCGTCTCGTACAAGGACCTGACCGAGAAGCTGCAGGCACATTTCTCCCCGAAGCCATCGGAGATTGCGTGCCGGCATGCCTTCTACAAGAGGGGTCAGGCGGCCAGCGAGTCGGTGGCGGAGTTTGTGGCTGCCCTACGAAAGGCGGCAAGGCCCTGCAACTTCGCGAATGTGGAAGAGGCCCTCAGAGACCGGCTAGTGTGCGGAATGAGGGACGACCGGCTGCAGCAGAGGCTGTTCGCTAGAAAGGAGCTGACCTGGGCAACGGCCTACGACGAGGCCATCGCCGCGGAAGCAGCCGACAAGTCGACCCGAGAGGTGCGTCAGCGTTTGGCAGCGACGGAGCTGCGCGTTCACCACCAGGGGGCCGACAGTGACAGCGAGGGTAAGCTGAGTGACGTCTGCATCGTCAAAAAGAAGGCAGACCAGCGGACCCCAGTGAAGACTTCGACCAGCCCAGCCTGCGCAGGCTGTGGCGGGAAGCACCCACGTGAGCAGTGTTGGACGAA
>NW_015174347.1:208811-235292 GCF_001447785.1 Gekko japonicus
CACTCGTGGCTTCCAGCCACTGTCACCGATGTTATCGGTACTAGAATGTATGTGGTACGGCTTGCAGATGGACGCAAGTGGCGTAGGCACATAGACCAGCTGAGGCAGCGGTGGGCAACTGACCGTCCGACCGTGCAGCCGGCTGAGTCTGCGGAGGAACCCCCATGGCCTTTAGAAGAGGCAGGTACTGTAGAGCCTGAGGGCTACGGTAGCGGTCAAGAGACAGGGCAGACCCCTAATTTTGAACCGCATGCAACGGACGGGGATGTTCCTGACTCTGAGGTCCCAGAGTCAAACGGAGTACCACTGAGGGACAGATGCCCTGAGACGAGTTCACCTCGTAGGTCTCAGAGAACGAGACGTGCACCCACCTACCTAAGTGATTACGACTGTTCATGAGGTATTTTTGCTTAGGGGGGAGGGAATTGTAATGTATTCTTAGCTGCCATGAGTACATTAGGATGTATGGGAAACCTCCCATAGGGAAGCAATGTTAAGCTTCGTCTTGGACAGAGGATTCTAGTCCAAGACTCACGACCCAATCACATTCAAGCAAGCTGCAAGCGGGAACGTTTGTGATTGGTCCTTATGCGCTCAACCTGATAGGTTGTTATGTGTATAGTGGGAGTGGCTATGTTAGCCGGGAATGTTTAAATACCGGGCAGTTTCAATGGGCAAACTGTTCGGGCTATCAGATGTTGTACCGTGTCGAAGAAGTGAACGAAGAGCTGAATAAAACTTGAGTCTTTACTGAAATCACTCTCCGACTCATTGTTAAGTGCCGGACTTAACAGTGCTCATCTCCGTTTCAAAGCCGAAGAGCCAGCGCTGTCCGAAGATGTTTCCGTGGTCATGTGGCCGGCATGACTAAACACCAAGGCGCACGGAACGCTGTTACCTTCCCACCAAAGTGGTACCTATTTATCTACTTGCAATTTCTTGCTTTCGAACTGCTAGATTGGCAGGAGCTGGAACTATTACAGACATTTAAATAAAACACAAGAAGTTTGAAACTTCATGAGTGTCTCTCAGAAACAGTAATCCTGCCTAGTGACAAAAGAACTTTCTAAGCCTATATAACATGAAGCTCCTCAAGAATTAGCTGAGGGGTTGTTGATGAGTTCCTGTCTTCAGAGAGAGACCACAATTCGTGTTTCATGGGGAATTATTTACTGTCCAAAAGTATCTGGGAAACCCGAGACAAAACGCAGAGGGGTTTAATGAAACCACTGCAGCTGCAAGTTTTCCCAGGCCTTCACCACCTTTCCCTTCTCACACAAACTCACCCTTGAATTGCAGTCATGTTCCCACCCACCCCCAATCCCACCCCTCTGTTCCCCCAGCAGGCCCATAGCCAGGATTCAGTGGCTTGTGAGGCCATTTTTTTTTCTGGCGGGGCTGATGGGGCTGCCATTATTTGCCACAATGAAGCAGAGAGCAGGTGGCCTGCCAGGCAGCTAGAGGGCCCTTTAAATCTTGCAGGAGGGGAGGGAGAGGGGGGCACACCGCCACCACTCTTCTTCCCAAAAGCATTTAAAGGATCTCTTTAAATGCTTTTGGGAAGAAGCGGGGGGGGGGCTTTAAGAAAGGGGGCTGGCCATTTAAGGAAGGGGCAGAGCCCTCAATAGCCCCTCTGTAACTATGGGCCAGTCCCCCGGCCATTGCCGTTTCTCTTCACTGCCCTTCCCATTGTCGCTGTGAAGCAAAACACAACTTCCTCGCGTGTCTATTAGGCCCGCCCGTGCCCTCATCGTGACAAAGACAGCAGCATGTCAGATTTTGCGGCTAAACCCTACCGCGCATGCTCATGTGATCAAGCATATTCAGTAACAGCAGCTGAACCACTTTTGTGGCCAACAGCGGTATCAGATTTAACCAGGGCTTTTTTGGTAGAAAAAGCCCAGCAGGAACTCATTAGCATAATAGACCACACCCAACAACAGACACTCATTAGCATATTAGGCCACACCCTTGACAGCACAGCATATTAGCCTATTAGGCCACACCCCCATGTTACCAGAAGTGTGGTCATCCAGCCACACCCACCTTTTGCTTCTTATTCTGTTTATCTTGTCTGTTGTCAAAACCCATGGCTTTTTTTTTGTAGCAGGAACTCCTTTGCATGTTAGGCCACACACCCCTAATGTAGCCAATCCTAATGAGTTTCTGCTGTTGGGTGTGGCCTATTATGCTAATGAGTTCCTGCTGGGCATGGCCAACTCGGGAGCCAGCCGGAACTCCGTTCCTGTGCGTTCCTGCCCAAAAATAGCCCTGGATTTAACCAATATAAGGCTGCGGTCACACACGCCAGTTGAGGCGGAGGGGAAGCGAGGCTATTTCCTCCAGAGGACTTTGGCACGCAGTTGCGAGATCACACCTCCCTTTGTAGCGGCGGGTGCAGCCCGTCATTGTGTGATCAGATGCAACTGCAGGTGAGTCGTCTTTTTTCTGGCCATTTGTTTCCCATGCACGTAAATGAGGAGTCACAGCTCCACACTGAGGGCTCCCTATGGAGTATGCAATGATGTGCATACTGTGAAGGGGGGGGGAAACGGCACCGAGCCAGGATGGAATGATCAGAACGTCCTGACGGCATGAGAGCATGCTTGCGTGATCGGACAGGGGAAAGTCCGTCCATGGCCCATCGAAACCCGTTAGAGCCGGACTTTCCCCAGTGTCTTTTAACTCCACTTCCGCGGCGGAGCAGCACGGGTTGCCAACGACTGCGGGACGCTTCCCAGATGTTGCTGTCTGATTGCTCCATTTAGAGCCGTCAGGCACTCACACCTATGTCGGATCTAAAGGCACATGTGATCGCAGCCTAAGTCGCCACTGGGGGAAGAGCCTGAGAGTTGGCCAGGTGTTGTTTCATGCACGAGAACTCATAGACAGCTAGAGGACAATATTATCAGGGCTTTTTTGTAGAAAAAGCCCAGCAGGAACTCATTAGCATAATAGGCCACACCCAACAGCAGAAACACATTAGCATATTAGGCCCTGACAGCACAACTCATTAGCGTATTAGGCCACACACCCCCATGCCTTGTCCAGATGGCCCGCGGCTGCGAGGAGCCAAGGCAAGCCAGCCCTTGCAGGGAAGGGAAGGCAGTTTAAGCTGCCTTCCCTTGGCTTACCTGTGTGCCCCGTGGTTGCAGGGAGCTCGGGCAAGCCGGCCCTTGGACAGGCCGGGGACGGCACGGGGAGGCATTTAAATGCCTCCCTGATCTTTCCAGAGGCCCCCCTGGCCCGCCCGTCTTAGAGTCGCTGGGGAGGGGTCACTCTCCAGGCCTTCCCTCTGTAGCCAGGCACGCAGAGGTTTTGGCTGTAGTGGGCGCGGCCAACTCTGAAGCCAGCCGGAACTCCGTTCCTGTGCGTTCCTGCCCAAAAATAACCCTGAATATTATTATGCAAAAATCGCAGTGCTGTAAGACAGAGGCTCTACAATGTTGCTGGCAGCCTCTGGACCTATTGGGAGGGGCGTCTAGAGGGGGGGGTCTCAGCTCTATGGAGCTGCACTTCTAACACTGTGTCCAAGAAGTTCTCTCACTGGGGAGCCTGATGCAGCATCTCCAGTCAGGGATGGGCCCTCTGCCAGGTGCTGGCACAGATGATCAGAGCCCAGTTGCTTTCTTCTTTGAACAGATGAGATCCTCCCAACCAGAAATATCTACACAGATCCATTCCCCTAACAGTGGCACTTGCCCTCAGGTTCTTGCGACTGTGAGAAAATGGCAGTGGTAGAAGAAGCGATCTTTAGGATCCACCCTAATATCTTCTTAGGAAACACCAGGGTGGATCCAACCAGCTTTTCTGCAGATAAAAAAGGGAGGAAGGGTCCCCCTTTGACCACAGACACAAAAAGTTATGGTGGGGATAGGATTGGCAGCTAGCAACACATGAGAGACTGTGGAGGGCAGGACTGACCCAAATGGCCTCCTTCGATGCCGCAACGTCACTTTCAGCTAATTAACTAGTAGTGATATCAGCATGGCACAGGACACTCTAGGATTCACTCAGAACTTTTGGGGTACAGCCAGAAGTGATATCATGATGTCAATATATGCCAGATTGGCTACCACTAGAGCCAGGGCCTTTTTGGTGGCGGCTCCACACTGGTGGAACGAGCTCCTGGAGAACATCAGGGCCCTGTGGGACCTTTTACAGTTCTGCAGGGCCTGCAAAACAGAGCCACCAGGCCTTCAATTAGGAGCTGCCACTGATGGATGAGCTATTGGAACATACTATGGCCCTTAGTGTTACACCGTAAGATGCCACTTTCTTCTTGGATCATGTTTAGAGACTGCCGCCATCTGTATTGTCTCACTTGCATTTTATGATAGGAGTTTTATTGTATTTATTGTATTTTATCTCGTGTAAGCCGCCTTGAGCCAGTTCGCCCGGCACAGCGGGATATAAATGGAAAATGTAATGTATTCAAAGCTGCCTTGAATGCAGTGTTGTGAAACATCTAACTAAACTGTAATGTTGAGCTTCGTCCTGGGCTAGGATCCAAATCCATCCAATAGTATTGCTAGCCCAGGAAGTAACAAGCCAATCACTTCAAGCAAGCTCCCTGAGCGGGAACGAATGTGATTGGACCTTATCTCAGCAACCTCATAGGCTGATATGTGTACAGTGGGTGTGGCTACATTAGCCGGGAATGTTTAAAAGCAGGACAGCTGCAATGTAAAGGCTGTTCTGGCTATCAGATGTTGATCCGTGTTGGAGTTGTGTTCGAGTTGAAGAATAAAGCTGTGTTCTTGCTGAATCACTCTCTGACTGCTTTGTTAAGCGAGCGACTTAACAGAAAATAATAAATAAATTTAATTTAGCACCCCGCATTTTTCTTTCCCGAGCCCAGGCTAGCCTGGTTGATCTCGGAAGCTAAGCAGGGTTGGCCCCACTTAGCATTTGGATCGGAGACCAACAAGAATTCCAAGGTGGCTCTGCAGAGGCAGGCAATGGCAAGTCACCTCTGAACATCTCTTCTCTTGGAAACCCCAAATGGCCACCAACGGCTGTAACTGGACAGCACCTTCACCAGCATTGTTTTCCCGCCACCCTATCGAGCAGCAGCAGAGGACCAAGGCAATTGGCGGGAGTTTGCCCTCCAACGTGGGCAACCTAGCCAGCCAAGCTGAGGATTATGGGACAACAGCTATAGTAAGGAGGAGAGTTGGGCAAGAAAGAGTGGGGAAGCTGGTTGGATCCACCCCTTTCTTTTTGACCCAAAGAGTTTTGAACAATGAGGATGGTGGAAACACACAGATGTGCCAGGAATTGCTCCAGCCCACTTTTGCTCAACAATACCTGTGTTAAATTCACAGATTTAGCCCTGGTGTTAATCATGCGATAAGTGTTTTCTTATACAACAGCAAAACGCTTCAGTCATCAGTGTTGGGTTGTTAAGTTTGATGTTATTGACTCTCCAACAGATGGAACGATTGAGTGCACTCAAGAGAGTCCAGAAGGCAAAGCGACATTTTTGCCCACCGCTGTGCCCTCTCTGGAATCGGAAGAAGACAGGTAATTATTAACAAAGGAGAACAATGGAAGTGGAACACATTGCCATAGACTCAGATCAAAGAAGTGACTTGGTGTGGAGCACTGATGTTAAGAGCACTGCAGTCCCATCGGCACAGGTAGCAGTTGGAACAGGAACATAAGCAAAAGGCTTGTGTCCCAGGAAAGGCTTCCTGTCCGATTTAAATTTAGGTCATGGTAGTCGTGCTGGAAAGGTGCACGGGCTTGGATCCTATGAGCTTCGCACAGCATCCTGCCCAATGCCCCTTCTGTAGCCTCTGTGCTTTATGGCTTTCATCCCTTGAAGGTGCTACGAGGCAACCTCCTTTGTTGAAAACCTCTGTATGCAGAGGCAGTGAAGTTCTGAATTACCACTACTAGGAAGCAACATCCGGCCAGGCCTTGGCCTCTACCATGTTTGTGGGGGGTTTTGGCCCCCTGGAGGGGATTTTTTATTGCATTTTTTAATAGACTACAAACTACAATGAAAAATTGGGAAGGGGTAACTACATCTTGGGAGAAAGGAAAGAAAACCACTAATTACTAAAACCCCAAGAATAGGAGATCATAACAACAGCTTAAAGGTTTCCCTTGCTCGAAAGCCAATCGAATCCAACTCTAGGGTTGCGGTGCTCATCTCGGTTTCAAAGCCGAAGAGCCAGTGCTGTCCGAAGACATTTCCGTGGTCATGTGGCCGGCATGACTAAACACCAAGGCGCACGGAACGCTGTTACCTTCCCACCGAAGTGGTACCTATTTATCTACTTGCAATTTCTTGCTTTCGAACTGCTAGGTTGGCAGGAGCTGGGACAACAGCTTACATAAAGGTTAATCTTAAATTGCTAGTATTACTTTGAACATAGTTGGTTATGCTAAATAATTTTTCTGGAGGACCAACCAACATGAAGGCCAAAGGACTCTGAATTGTGCCTTAAAACTTTAGTTTTATTATGGGATGCTCTGGGGTTCTCTTAAACTGTTAAATCAATGGATAAAGAGAACCCCCAGAGCATCCCATAATAAAACTAAAGTTTTAAGGCACAATTCAGAGTCCTTTGGCCTTCATGTTGGTTGGCCCTCCAGGCCAACTGGTTGGCCATTGTGTGAAACAGGATGCTCAACTAGATGGACCATGGGTCTGATCCAGCAGGACTCTCCAGCATAAGCTTTTTGGTGCGCAAGAGGAGCCCCCTTCCTCCTATTCCAGAAAAGCAGATAGGGTCCGTCCCATCAGCCAAGAGGGAGAGTCAAGGTGACCAAGAGAGAGCCATTGCTGTATATTGACAAATAACCACCACCGAGTACAGACTATACACTATACTTTAGCCATCATCCAATCTTAACAGTCAATCTCAAAATTAATTTTACGATTCATTTTATAATTTTCCGTAGTAATTTTCATTTATTGGTGTTTCCATAAACCGTTATAATGAAATACTCACTACATAGAAATTGGAAATGATTCTCAATTATAACGTGTCACCAAATAATGACTGTATGAAACAATGACTTGCAGCCACAGAAGCCTCAAAAGTTAAACAACAGTCAAAAAGTGCACAAGCACTGAAAGACGCACCATGGTCCATATAGATTCTCAACTGGAGAAAAATACTAACACTCAGAGAATCCAGCAGAATCCAGCGAGGTGCCTCTGGATTTACAGCACGTTTCGGCAATTCTTCCTCAAAGCCGCAACAGAATTATCATTCAGTATTGTTTGGAATCCATGTCCATAAAGCAATTTTTAACTAAGTCTGAATTCTACTACGGTCTATTCAATGGGGCTTACTCCCAGGAAAGGGTCCTTAGGATTGTGCGATAAGTGTAAAGTAGTATTTCCTTTTGTCCGTCCTGAACCTACTGCCCATCAGCTTCATTGGATGCCCTCGAGTTCTAGTATTTTGGGAGAGGGAGAGAAAGTTCTCTTTGTCAACGCTCTCCGTCCCATGCATAATTTTATAGAACTCTATCACGTTGTTGTCCCCCCCGCCTTAGTTCTCTCTTTTCTAAACTGAAAAGTCCCAGACTCTTCAGCCTTTCCTCATAGGGACGGTGCTGCAGACTCTTCAGCCTTTCCTCATAGGGAAGGTGCTGCAGACTCTTCAGCCTTTCCTCATAGGGAAGGTGCTGCAGACTCTTCAGCCTTTCCTCATAGGGAAGGTGCTGGAACCCCCTAATCATCTTAGTTGCCCTCCTCTGTACTTTTTCCAGCTCTGCAATGTCCTTTTGGAGATATGGTGACCAGAACTGTACACAGTATTCCAAATGAAGCCACACCATATATCTATACAAGGGCATTACAGTATCAGCCATTTTATTCTCAATCCCTCTCCCTAATAATCCCTAACACAGAGTTTGCCTTTTTCACCGCTACAGCACACTGGGGCTGACACTTCAATTGAGCTGTCCACTGTGACCCCAAGATCTTTTCTCCTCTCAGCCTCAGCAAGTTCAGACCCCATCAGCCCATACTTGAAGCTGGGTTTTTTTATCCCACTGTGCACAGAGATGTAAAGTTTCCGGAAATTTTGAAGCTCGGAAAAAAACCCGGTTTTTTTCGGGGGGAAATGGAGATTTTCAGAAAAATTGAAAAAAATGCTACATTAGCACTTCTTTTTTCTTTTCCAGATTGAAAGTCATTCTGTTACTTTAGGAACATAAAATATGACTATGGACATTTTTACTTGGCATGAAATTATCACAACTAGCATATTAAAAATATAGTGTATCCAAACAATTATTACAAACAGAATACCCACCCACATGCAAAAACAAAACTGAAACCTTTTTCTGGTCATGTGACAATCGCACCTCCTAAAGGAAGAAATGCATCTTGTTCTTTCATTGGAGAGTTCAGTTTGTAACCTAGGACTTGCTTGTCCTCAGTGCACAGAAATTAGATCAATCTGATACCATACATATTTTTTTAGAACTGACCAGGAGGAAGATCTTGGAGTTGTGATAGATGTTGACTCAGTGCGTGACTGCAATAAAAAAAAGGCCAGCGCTGTGCTGGGGATTATTAGGAAGGGGACTGAAATCAGCCAGTATCATGGTGCCCCTGTATTGTGCGGCCACCTTTGGAATACTGTGTACAGTTTTGGTCACTGCACCTCAAAAAAGATATTATAGCATTGGAAAAGATGCAGAAAATGGCAACTAAAACAATTAAGGAGATGGAACACCTTCTCTATGAAGAAAGGTTAAAAAGGTTAGGACTCTTTAGCTTGGAGAAATGACAATTGAGGGGTGACATGACAGAGATTTACAGAATTATGCATGGGATAGAGAAGGTAGAGAAAGAAGTACTTTTCTCCCTTTCTCACAATACAAGAACTCATGGGCACTCAGTGAAATTAATGAGCAGTAGGCTTATAACTGATAAAAGGAAGTATTTCTTCACCCAAAGAGTAATTAACACGTGGAATTCACTGATGCTGGAAGTGGTGGCAGCTACAAACATAGGCAGCTTCAAGGAGGGAATTGGATAAACACATGGAGCAGAGGTCCATCAGTGGCTATTAGCCACAAGGTACAGATGGAAACGCTATGTCTGGGGCAGTGATACTCTGTGTTCTTGGTGCTTGGAGGGAGCAACAGTGGGAGGGCTTCTGGAGATCTGGCCCCACTGGTGGAACTCCTTTTTTTTTTTAAGCCCCCGGAGGGGATTTTTTATTGCATTTTTCTATAAACTACAACAGAAGAAAGAGACAAGAAAACTACATCTATGGGAGAAAGGAAAGAAAACCAAACTAAAAACCCAAGTATAGGAGATCATTACAACAGCTTGTATCAGAGTTAGTCTAAAATGCTATTATTACATTGAACATAGTCGATCAAGCTATATTATTTATCTTTAAAACCATTTTTTAACTGTTTAAAGAAAATCATAAGAGCATCATTAACAATAAAAAAGCTTTAAGGCACCATTCAGAGTTCTTCAACCTTCATTTTGTTTTATCTTTTCTAATCCTTAATTGGTATTCTCGTTTAGGGGCTGCTGCCCCCTTTTCGGAGACAGAGTCCTCATCAGAAGTAGCAGAATCCATTTCATCACTAGGCTTGCTGTCGTCTTCCACATGTCTCTTCAAGAATCTAACCGTTATCTCCCCAGGCAGATTATTTTTCTTGATATAAACAGAATGGGTTCTATAAACCACATCCATTTCTCTTGCAAGGTATTCCGTTTTTAAATCTGTAACTGGGGCTAGCACATCACTCAGCAGTTGTTTTAGATTCTCTCCTTTTTCTTCAGGGACCCCTTGAAACCAGAGGACTAGATTAGCTATTTCCATTTGTAGCTGCAAAAGTTGATATTCATCTGAAGCTTGCTTCTTTTCCAGCATTTGGACCTCTTTTTTTTAACCTTTTTGGAGTTGGCATCCATTTCCTTCACTTTCTCAGCTGTTTGCTCCGTCTTTTTTGTAGTCTCCGTCAGTTGGAGCTGCTGAGCTGCAAAGTTCTGGTTTAAAGCTGTCAGTTGTTGATTGATGCTCATCATCTGGTCCAGTAGAGGGCGTAAAGAGTCCACTAGCAGTTTAGAAAACTCAATGGTATCTTCCGGCCGTGGGCTCATGCTCCCCGGTGGTTTTACTTTTGCTAGTCTGTCTTTCTCCATTTTTTTTACCCGCCATGTTTTTGGATGGTTTACATTTCTAAAAACTTGCTAAAGTCTCTGAAATTCGCCCAAACGCTTACAGGCGCTCTAGTTGATCTCTTAAAACAGATTTCAGTGCTTTTGTTTCTGCTCCCCCTTGGCAAATTGCTTTTATTTTTGTGCGTATGGGAGGGGCCCCTCCCCCACTCGCTCCTCTCGCTGTTCCCAGGGGAGGCTTTCTTTTAACTTTTTGGCATTTCGGCTTAACTCGACTCACAGTTCATCGATGGTCCAAAGACCTCGCTCAAGGTACGTTTTATACGCCCGATCTCCAACACTTGTCCCGGTCAGCGGCTCTCATTCCATTATGGATGCAGCAGTGGCAGGACTGTCGGGGCAGAAGAGGGCCTTAATTCCCCAGCAACGTGCTGGAGAAGAGGCCACCCTTCAAAGCCCCATGGCTAGGAGATTTCCACAAAGGCTCCGGGGGGGGTGGCGACCAGTTCCCCCCCCTCCAAACCGCTGGCACGCGGATCGTTTCCCTGGGAGGTCCGGGAGAGGCATCCGCTGTCGTGTTGCCATAAACCGGAAGTCCCACTGGTGGAACTCCTGATAGCACCTGGGGTTTGGCCACTGCGTGACACAGAGTGTTAAACTGGATGGGCCATTGGCCTGATCCAACATGACTTATACGTTCTTATAATGAACAATCAACTCGTGCAAGTGGTTGGGCCAGAACGTATGATCTCAGTCATCATTTTGCACATTTGACTGTAGCGACTAATGTAGTTCTCAAATCACGATTTTCCCGATATGCTTCAGCAAAAAGTCTGGGGATCTTTGTTTGATTTCCCCTACTCCCAATAGATAAAAAATAATAATTAATGGTCAGTTTCAGGATTGTTTTCAGACAGCACCTGGCTCTGTAGTATGAAATTCTGCAGCCAACCATAAATTTGTGGCAGCTCATGCAACAGTTTGCTGGACGATTCACTACTGTCATCTTGAGCACCACAAAATGGACCCAGCACCCTTCCTGGAGGGTGCCAGGAGTCGGTGGCATGAAGGCTGCTACCATAGCACAGAGACGGTGTATAGCTCCTGTCGTGAGCAGTGCCTTGAACAGGTTCAAGTGATGACATCACTGGGCTGCCCCAGGGACTGCCGTCCAATCAGCAGCTGCTCACATGCACAGCTAGGCCGCGATAACAGTTCTTGTGTCCCTACCGCCACCTTCAGTAAGAGGACCCCAGCAGTGGGTGGTAGCCCTACTTGTTTTCCTATCATTTGAACGTTCTTCTTAATTCTTGCTACAAAATTGCTTTAGAACAACCTACGCACCATAGAAGGGACGATTTATCCATTGAAAGATCCTTTGGGGAACACACATGGGGATGCATCCGTGGTCACATTTGGTTATGTAAAAGCCTCAGACAAACCATGAAAAATGCTTCCAACGATTGTTTCTCCATCTGGTTGACTGCAAAGGGAAAAAGCCATTCTGAGCAAGAGGCAAACAGGGCGGTTAATCATTAAACATGCAGCAGCCGAGAGATGCGGGAGCCTCTGAATGCACTTGGCCAAACAATCTATGTAAAAATGTAACAGCCTTTTGTTTTAGTGGGCTCCTTTCACCAGTAACCTTGGCAGGAAAATGGAGTATTTTGCAATCCAGGATGCTGATGGAGAAACATTTGGGTCCTACCGGTTTGGATAATAGGTAAAGGTAAAGGTGTCCCTTGCTCGAAAGCCAGTCGAATCCGAATCTAGGGATGCGGTGCCCATCTCCATTTCCAAGCCGAAGAGCCAGCGCTGTCCAGAGACATTTCCGTGGTCATGTGGCCGGCATGACTGGACACCAAGGCGCACAGAGCACTGTTACCTTCCCACCGAAGTGGTACCTATTTATCTGCTTGTAATTTCTTACTTTCGAACTGCTAGATTGGCAGGAGCTGGAACCAGAGACGGGAGCTCACTCCGTCACGTGGCACTCGGGTCTCGAAATGCTGAACCACCGACCTTCTGGTCTGCAGTTCAGCGTCTTAGCCACCTGAGCCACTGCAGCCCCTAAAAATAACAATAGTGATGATGATCATGATGACTGATGATGATAAAACCAGGAACATCAGACAGTGTTTGCACCAAAAGATGTTATGTCCCATGAATCTGTGACTTTCCGTCATAATCTGTGCCTTGGAATCTGTTGCTGTCCTTCTCTGCAGATCACAGGAACCAACTTTGGATTCTGCAGAAGGATGTCCAATGAAGCCCAAGCCAAGTCCAAGACTGAAGCTGTCGACCCTGTCATCTACTGAAAAGGTAGCGTCCAATGAAAGTGCTCGATCACATGTTGATTTAGAGCAGTTGGTCTTCAGTTGGCAGGTTACAGCCTGACCTCCAGTGGGTCACCATTGCCATTATTAATGTTTTGTTTATGATTTTCTTAAGAGAGGAGAGAAACACAGAAAAGCAGAGAGAGGTCAGGGAAGTGGGTCATGGCAAGTAATCTAGATGTATTTGGGTCCACTGATTTTGCAAGGAAATGTCTGCTTCCTCTCCCCCACTCAAAAACGTAGAACTCTACGTCATGCGTGGCAGCCTAACTGAAGCCAAGCACAGTGACGTATTTACATTCTTGACAAAAATGAAAGTTTTTTTAAAAAATTCTCCTCAGAGATCCAGTCTAGAAGATGTTTCTCCGTCAGACAGCGGCGTTGGTGTAAGTCCATTCTTGGCCACAAGAGACATCTCCCAAGGATATGGAAAAGGTATGCTTTGAGGGTGCCTGTGAAGTAACTGTTTTCTCCATGGGAATGCTTCGGGGCATGTTTCTATGGAACGGGGGTCCACAATTTTTTGAGCCTGGGGACACCTTTGGAATTCTGACACAACATGGTGGGTGCAGCCACAAAATGGCTGCCGTGGCTTACCATCAGTCACACAGTGAAGAGCCTTGTGCTGTTGTGGCTGCTGCTGCCAAAGCAAAGTTTTTCACAATCTGCACAGCTAATAAAATTTCCAATGGCTTGCTGGGCTAAAGCCCCACCCAGCTCTGTCCGCTTTCTAAAAACACTTGGTGGGCACCATGGTGCCCATAGGCCACCACCACGTTGGGGATGCCTGCTGTAGAAGAATGGACCTAAAGAACATGGTTGGAGATGGAGTCAGCATTCAGAAAGCACTGAGGGCACCTCGATACCAGTCTGCAATACAAACGTACATTTCCTCCTGCTCTTCTTGACAAAACAATTCTGCAGGTTTTCAGTGCTCTTCAAGTTGAATCAGGGACAAACTAGTGCCTCCTCCCAGAAGGGAGAGGATGGCTGATTCCACAGGTATATGGAAGTCTACCACAGGGAGCTCTGGGCAAATGTTTTGGATCCCCCCCCCTTTTAAGGTGAGAAGTACCCTGACCTAGATGGCCCAGGCTAGCCCGATCTCATCAGATCTCAAAAGCTAAGCAGGGTCAGCCCTGGTGAGTACTTGGGTGTGGCAAGGAGCCAGTTTGGTATAGTGGTTAAGAGTGGCAAGACTCTAATCCAGAAAACCAGGTTTGATTCCCCACTTCTCCACTTGCACCTGGCTGTATGACCTTGGGCAAGCCATAGTTCTGATAAGAGCTGTCCTTGAAAAAGAGTAGTTTCTGTCAGAGCTCTCTCAGCCCCACCTACCTCACAGGGTGTCTGTTGTGGGGAGGGGAAGGGAAAGGAGTTTGTAAGCCGCTCTGAGACTTCCTTGGGTGGTAAAGGGTGGGGTATAAATCCAATCTCTTCTTCTTCTTCTTCTTCTTCTACTTCACAGGGTGTCTGTTGTGGGGAGGGGAAGGGAAAGGAGTTTGTGAGCCGCTCTGAGAACCCCTTGGGTAGTGAAGGGTGGGGTATAAATCGAATCTCTTCTTCTTCTTCTACCTCACAGGGTGTCTGTTGTGGGGAGGGGAAGGGAAAGGAGTTTGTAAGCCGCTCTGAGGCACCTTTGGGTAGTGAAGGGCGGGGGTATAAATCCAATCTCTTCTCTGCTCCTCCACATGAAGCCAGCTGGGTGACCTTGGGTCAGTCACAGTTCTCTTGGAGCTCTCTCAGCCCACCAACAAGTCTAGCTCGCCTTAAAGAGTTAAAACTTTGGCTGCCAGACAATCCTCACATCTTATGGCTATACTGCCATAAGATAATCAATTATTAGTAGTACTGGGATGGGAAACCACTGAAGAAGGTCACGGTCGCAACCCAGAGACAGGCAATGGCAAATCACTCTGGATGTCTCTTGCCTGGAAAACCCCAGGAAGGGTTGCCATAAGTTGGCTGTGACTCAGTGGCACTTTCCACCCTCAAGGTAAAAGTAAAAATGTAATCCTGGTGCACGGCTACTGCCCTCCTTTTAATCATCTGTGGCTGCCCTCATTAAATGAAAGTAATACAGAATAATTAAACAAAATTGACATAACTTTGACCTCATAAATGTACACGGTTCTTGTACCAAAGTTCCGAGCATGCTCTGATGATTCTATCGTTGCAGGGCATGAAGGTCGCCCAGTGTCCTATGCCAAGCCTTCTGGAAAGGATCCAAATGATTTCGCTTACCTGGCCGAAGTGGATGTTCCTGACACTGCTACAGGAAGCCCATCAATCCAACCAACTGCTCAGGGGAAAAACTGCTCTTCCAGCAAGATACCAGTTAAGACAAAGTCTAGCAAAGGACTCTTCGGTCTCGACACAGTTATAAGTAATGCCGCCGAGAAACCAGAATTGAATCTAGAAAAGAGAGAGTTACTGAAGAGCTCTAAATTGCCCTCACTCGGATGGGAGGACAGTCTTTCAAAACAAGGTAGCAGCTATATTATCTCATCTCTCGGTAACAAAGATGAGGAGATAGGCCTCGATCGGGAACAGTTCAAGAATCTGAAGAACTTTTGGGAGAAGGGAGGCGAGTCTGCCTCGTCTAAAGATACCTCTGAGAAGTCATCTGAAAAAGCCAGCGTGATGGAAGTCAACGGGAGGCCACCTAGACTGGGAAGGTCCCTCTCGTTACTGTCCAACCACAGCCAAAACGGTGATGAGAATCAGAATTCTAATATCCACCCCAAAACCAGAGTCCTCCACAAAAGAACGGCCACCTTCTCTTCCAGTGAAGACGAACCTACTTACATAGCACCCCCCAGGAAGGGTTCGGGGTCTTCTATCCCCAGATCCACCTACGGCAGGAGCAAAGGGTCAGCCGTTCATAAAAACAGCATGAGCAATGGGAACGGGAAGCACACGGTGGTGGAAGAAGAGAAGAAAGCACAGCGCTGCATGAGGAAATCGAAGTTGCCCGTTCGCGTGCCTTCGCTTAAAATCGAGTCCCCGACGAAAGACCGGAGCGGGATCATTTTTGAGCCGGAGACCCCCGCTGATGAGTACATCATGGCTGACGAAAGCAAGCGTAAGGCGGATTCGTTGGCAGGCAGGGTTCAGATATTAATAGAATCCGTGTCTTTGGAGGACCTTGATAAAGTTACTACGGGAAGTAGTCTGGACGCTCAGAACAAACTTGCAACCAGTGAAGAACTGCTTGGGGATAAGCCTAGTGGTTCTGCCGGTGACCAGCCACAAAATGAACCTGCTGATGAACAAGAAGTCGTTCAAGAACCAGATTCTTCTGCACGTTCAGGTACTTGCTGGTTCATTTGTTAGCATATGCTTTGTGTGAGCGGGTCACGGTCCTTAGCATCTCCAGTTAAAGAGCAGATATATATATTTATTTATTTAATTCAATTTCTAGGCTGCCCTTCCCTGCAAGCAGGGCTCAGGGCGGCTCACCGCAGGGGAAAACATACAATAAATAACGTCGATTAAAATCCTACAATAAAATACATGATACATCAGCGGTAAATAAGATATTGGGGGGAGTCCTTTCTCTGCCTGAGATTCTGCCAGTCAGAGGAGACCATACTGATTTAGGCAGACGGCGGCCAGGGCCCTTTTTGTAGCAGGAACTCCTTTGCATATTAGGCCACACACCCCTAATGTAGCCAATCCTCCAAGAGTTTACAGAGCTCTTCTTACAGGAGCTACTGTAAGCTCTTGGAGGATTGGCTACATTGGGGGTGTGTTGCTTAATATGCAAATGGTTTTGTTTTTAACAAGTTAAAAAGGATCTCGGGTAGCCAGTGTTGGAAAGGTTTTCCTTTGCCCTGAGACTTTGAAAAACTGCCACCCGTCAGAGTAGACGATACTGCACGAGACCGCCCAATGGCCTGACATGATATAAGCTTTCTTCATAGGTGCTAGGGTTGCCAGCCTCCAGGTGGGGCCTGGAAATCTCCCAGAATTACAACTGACATCCAGACTTCAAATATCAGCTCCCCTGGAGAAAATAGCTGCTTTGGAGGGTGGACTCTAAGGCCCTATAGCCTACTGAAGTCCCTCCCCGCCTCCAATCCCCTCCACACACACCCCAAATCGAAGGGAAAAAAGGGGGGGACAACTCAACCCAAAATGTAGCTGCGATCTTAGAGGGTCAAGCTAACAAATAAATTATATAAAAAATAAAAATGTTTATTAGGGTGTACACATAACTAAAACATACCTCCGGTAAAAAGACATAGTCTAAATATCAGACTCTTACAGCTTATATCATCAAAGCTGATTGTTCTACATATCCAATTGATGGGTAAAACTTTTGACCTAAGGACCACATGCTTTTCGGCCCCTTCGGGCCTCCCTCAGTGGTCAGTATTCTTTATTTTACAATGACACACGTCCAGATATACATGCATAAAGAATTTTGTATATATATATGACCAGATGTTGCTTTCTTATATGCTTTGCGTTTGCTACAAAGTTTGTAGAGTGGGCCATAGATAGTAGCTGTGCGAATTCTCCAAATTATTCTGGTAGCAAATATCCCATTCGTCAGGACGTGTGTCACCGCCATCAAAGGTAGTAGTCAAATTGAACTACTTGGATATGTATACTCATCGTGCATCAGATACATTGTCTTGATGAAGGCAAAAAAGGACAAAGGTTCTTTTAGCAGTGTTTGGTAAACTGTTCCTGGTCTTTACAGACAGCTCTTCCTGAATCACACTACCACCGTCCAGTTACAGGAACATACTTACATTGTGCCTTCTCTTCTTGATGGACTAGTGAATAGTCATTATCAGGGCTTTTTTTGTAGAAAAAGCCCAGCAGGAACTCATTAGCATAATAGGTCACACCCAACAGCAGAAACACATTAGCATATTAGGCCACACCCCGACAGCACAGCTCATTAGCATATTAGGCCATGCCCCCACATGTTACCAGAAGTGTGGTCATCCAACCACACCCACCTTTTGCTTCTTATTCTGTTTACTTTGTTGTCAAAACCCTGGGCTTTTTTTGTAGCAGGAACTTCTTTGCATGTTAGGCCACACACCCCTAATGTAGCCAATCCTAATGAGTGTCTGCTGTTAGGTGTGGCCTATTATGCTAATGAGTTCCTGCTGGGCGTGGCCAACTCAGGAGCCAGCCGAAACTCCGTTCCTGTGTGTTCCTGCCCAAAAATAGCCCTGGTCATTATTATATTGGTTTTGACAAAAACTTAATATTATGTATGCATGAGCATCTACAGGTTTCTTATCCCTTCTTTCTTCATGTTACTATTCCTCTTCTGCATTGTTATTTAGATATCATTTTGTATTAATTCCAATGAATAACATTTTTAAATAAAAGTAACTTACCCTTTTTAGCTTTTAAAAAAATCTGTTCTGTTACAATTGTAACCAAATCAGTGTTTGATTCATATTTTTCCCACAGGGAACCAAATCAGTGCCAAAGTTCGTAGGATGATTCTACTTTTATCAGTCTTAGTCATAACCTTTCGTCAGGATTATAAATACTCTCACGCTATGCTGGAATGCTCTTATAGCTGACTCTCTGTTGCTTTGCGGATATATTTTTGGATTCCTTAAGATCCTGCCTGGTGGGCTGTGTCATGTAGGAAGCTTAATTTGCACCGATCTATTCCAGGAACTGAACTGACTTGTAAAGCGTATATATTCTTTTTATGAAGAGAGAGTTAGCCAGTTAAGTCACTAACCACTCCATTCCCAAATGGAATGTTTTACAGGTTTCTATAGCAGTAGAAAAGAGCAGCACCTTCAAGACTAACAACATTTGTGTCAGGGTAGGAGCTTTCATGAGTCACAGCTCAATTCTTCAGATACAGCTAGAATGTGAGTCCATCTGTCCTTATATCTTGGAGAGTAGAGTGGTTTCAGATGCCAAATGACAATAGCAGGTGGATGACAATAGGAGACGTGATTGGTTTAGGTGTGATACGCAGAGAGGTAGTAGGCGTGGAGAAATCAGCATTGGTATTGAGACAGGACACCTAGGTCTTGATTCAGTCCAGGAGGATGCATTGTCTTGAGCTTCATTGTCAGTTGCGATTCAGCAGTCTCTCTTTCTAATCTCCCTTTGAAATTCCTTTGTAAGAGAACTGCCACACCTACTACCCCTCTGCATATCATCACTATTATCATTCAGCGTCTGAAACCACTCCACTAAGGACAGATGGACTTCAAGCTGTATCTGAATAAGTGAGCGGTGACTCACAAAAGCTCCTACCCTGCCACAAATTTTGTTAGTCTTTAAGATGCTCCTGGACTCTTGCTCTTTTTTGCTGCTACAAATAGACTAACACGGCGACCCCTCTTGCTCTCTCTCCATGGAAGGAGTCTGCGTTCCGTACACATGTTCTGCACCTGAGCCATGGGACCTCTCCCCAATAAAAGCAATAGGTGTCTGAGTCATCCCCATAAATCTCCAGATCAGGGGTGTCGAACTCATTTCTTATGAGGGCCGGATCTGGCATAAAGGAGACCTTGTCAGGCCGGGCCTTGTGTGTCATAAAGCGGAATGCCAGGTAGCGGAGATATAGACTTTACAAAGGACACAAACACAAAGATTATTTTTTTTCCCCTTAAAATAAAAACATGCTTAAAACATTAGCTCTGTAAGCTGCAAACCTGCTTTTGATTGATTGACCTTCACCACAGAAATCTCATGCTCAGAGTTCTGAGTCTAGGGCCCAGGTCAAAACATGCAATGGCTGAGTGATTAAGAGAGTCTGGCGAAGCGAGCTATGATGCGGCAGCAGAACTGGAAGCAGGAGAATGGCCAGTTCCACTGCGGGCCTGATGGAAGCCCTCCGAGGGGCCTGATCCGGCCCCCAGGCTGCATATTTGACACCCCTGCTCTAGATCATATGAACAAAGAAAACGGGGGTGGTGATTTGAGAATTCTTCCTGAGCCGTAGTTACAATGATGCCAGTGTTTTTCCACTGCTTAATTCAGTCATGTTTGTCTTCCAGAGGGAAATGGACACCATTCTTCCATTGCCAAGAGGTTGCCCCACGCAAATGGCCTCAATCTTGCCAAGAGTATGGTGAACCTTTACACCACCACGGAGAGTGAGTCTCAGCTGGCCCCCGTCCCCTTGCCTGGGTTTTCCCTCATGCAGATCCATCAGTGGAACACATGGAGCTGGATGTAGCCCACCTGCCCTGTTAGGCAGTCGGGGTTTGGTCATCCTCGTTCTCCGTCTTGTTTGGTGGGCTGCCATCATCTGAAAGACCCCGATGCATGGCTGGTAAACTGCATTCCGCTTCGGGGGGGGGGTTGTCACCCAATTGGGCTGGCTTAATCTTTTGGCAGGACATAGGCAAAAGCCGTGGTGTCTTGTGAGCAAAAATTCTACTTTGGGAGCTACTGGCATTAAAGCTGTGAGAGAGCGATTTGGCTGCTGCATCGATCAGTTTGCTCTGGAGCCCCATACTTCTGGAGACAATATGGTGTAGTGGTTCAGTGGGGGGATTCTAATCTGGGAGAACCGGGTCTGATTCCCCACTCCTCTACTTGCATCTGCTGGATGACCTTGGGCAAGCCATAGTTCTCTCAGAGCTGTCCTTGAAAAAAAGCAGTTTCTGTCAGAGCTCTCTCAGGCCCACCTACCTCACAGGGTGTCTGTTGTGGGGAGGGGAAGGGAAAGGAGTTTGTAAGCCGCTCTGAGACACCTTTGGGTAGTGAAGGGCGGGGTATAAATCCCATCCTTCTTCTTCTTCTTCTTGATTCCCCACTCCTCCACTTGCACCTGGCTGGATGACCTTGGGCAAGCCATAGTTCTGATAAGAGCTGTCCTTGAAAAAGAGCAGTTTCTGTCAAGAGCTCTCTCAGCCCCACCTACCTCACAGGGTGCCTGTTGTGGGGAGGGGAAGGGAAAGGAGTTTGTAAGCCGCTTTGAGACACCTTTGGGTAGTGAAGGGCGGGGTATAAATCCAATCTCCTCTTCTTCTTCTTCTTCGTCCTGAGCTAAGACAAAAATGTGTGAGCTGGAGGCTAAAAATCTGTGAGCTAGCTCACACTAACTCAGCTTAGAGGGAACACTGGACATAGGGCAACATCTTTGATATTTTATGTTGCTCTCAGAGATCAGGTATTGCTAATGATATGAAACTCTTCAGAATTATATGGGATTGGACCCGCTAATGATGGGCTTTCCCCCAGCACATGGAGTCTTTTCTGCCTCTCGTGACACAATAGTCTCCTCACACAAGTTGGCCAGTGAATGTGGAGAAATTACCTCAGTGGTGTTTGCATTTTTCCTGCTTTTTAAAATGTATTTCTTAATTTAACAAAATGTTATACCCTGCCTTTCTGCCCTCAAAAGGGCCACCAAGGCAGTGACAAATTAAAACATGCATAGCAAAAGTGCATTTTCAAATCATTAAAGCCAACAAAAAACACACATCATTGAAACAGTTAAAATACAAAAACGTTAAAGCAACAATTAAAACTGTAAAACAAAAGCACACATCATTAAAACAATTAAAATACAAAAACTTAAAAATTAAAACTGTAAAACACTACAAACTGCTATCAAACTCCTATCCCATGATGGCTGACATGCATGAGAAGGTTTTTATTGCATTTTTAAAAAGAAGTAAAACAAGTCAGATCCAGAACTTTTTAAAAAAAAAATCAAAGACTCTAAAAACTTTGCCGTACTTAAAGGTGACTCATACAGACCAACACTGAAAAAATGGATGTGTGCTTGTGCTTACATCTGTGGATAGTGCTGTTGCCAGACGGGAAGTAGTTCCTTCTGCTGAAAGGCAGTGTTGGAAGGGGAGTGACTTTATGAGGAGAAACAGGGAATTAAGGGGTACTTAATCCTCTCCCCAATGACTTTTCTGCTGCAGCTCATCTTCCTGCCAAGCTGCGCCGTCTTCCAGGATCACGCATATTTGTGTGGCCCAGGGGTCATTTTGTAGAAAAAGAGGTGCAGGAGCTCATTAGCATAACTCATTAGCATAACTCATTTGCATATGCCACACCCCCTGACATCACTGGAAGTGTGTCAGAAGTTTTGGATTCCTAGCTATTGGGGGGGGGGGGAAATGTGCAGATCTGTCCTCGCAGAGGAGGGAGAGCTTGTACCTGAATAAAACTTGGTCTTAAATGTGCCACTGGGCTGTTTTGGACCGGGGGGCCGGGGGGGGGGGGGGCCTTGAGCCTTACCTGCTGCTTCTTGCTCTGACTGAGGGCGACTGGGGCGGGGCGGGGGGGGGGGGTGGGGCTTGTTGCATGTGCCCGCCCCCTGGGCTCTTTACTGCCGGAGCTCCACTCCTGTGCGCTCCTGCAGGAAATGACCCCAGGTGTGGCCTATTAAATTTACCCCTACGAATTGTAGTAGTTTGGGATAACCTGAAATTTTAATTTCAACCACTAGAGGGGGCTGAGATCTCCCTGAAATATTGATTTCAATTATTTAAAATATTCCTTTTCCGCCCTACGCTGGAAGTGGTTTATCTGTCGTTCAGTGGACATCAGTGTTATTATCGTACCTGATTTTAAGTAACAGAACCTGTGTCAGAGAGCAGAAGTTAAAAACGAAAAAAGAAAGCACGGGCTTAAGGAAAATTCTAGAGGTAGATAGAAAGTGCCATCAAGTTGCAGCCGACTTACGGTTGACCGCTGGTGGGGTTTTCAGAGCAAGAGATGTTCAGCGGTTCCCTGCCTAGCAGCCCTGGACTTCCTCGGAGGTCTCCCATCCACGTATGAACCATCGCCGACCCTGCTTAGCTTCCAAAACCTGACAAGATCAGGTTAGCCTCAGCTTTCCAGGCCAGGGCAAGAAAAGTCTGTAATCATAAGAACATAAGAGAAGCCACTGGCCCATCCAGTCCAACACTCTGTGTCACACAGTGGCCAGAAATACCAGGTGCCATCAGGAGGTCCGCCAGTGGGGCCAGGACATTAGAAGCCCTCCCACTGTTGCCCTCCCCCCAAGCACCAAGAAGACAGAGCATCACTTGCCCCAGAGTCCCTATCTATACCTTGTGGCTAATAGCCACTGATGGTCCTCTGCTCCATATGCTTATCTAATTCCCTTTCCTAACCACAGCAACTGAAAGGGAACACCCTGATGAAGGATGAGCTTTGAAACGTCGTAATCAAAGATCTGGACACAACGTCGCATTATTATATTAGTTCTCCATTCTTTTGTGGGTTTTTCTATTGTAGTGTATTATTACACAAGTTCTCCGTTTTGTATTTTTCTTAACATAAGAACATAAGAGAAGCCCATGCTGGATCAGGCCAATGGCCCATCCAGTCCACCACTCTGTCACACGGTGGCCAAAAATACCAGGTGTCATCAGGAGGTCCAGCAGTGGGGCCAGGATATTAGAAGCCCTCCCACTGTCCCCCCCCCCAAGCACCAAGAAGACAGAGCATCACTTGCCCCAGACTGAGAGTTCCTATCTATGCCTTGTGGCTAATAGCCACTGATGGACCTCTGCTCCATATGCTTATCTAATTCCCCCTTGAAGCCGTCCATGCTTGTAGCCGCTGCCACCTCCTGTGGCAGTGAATTCCATGTGTTAATCACTGTTTTGGTGAAGAAGAACTTTGTTTGATCTGTTCTAACCCGACTGCTCAGCAATTTCATGGAGTGCCCACGAGTTTGCATATCAAAAAGTTCTTGTTCAGCTCCCTTTCTGATTTGTCCAGGGGTGGGTATAGCGATTCTGTGGCCCTGGGCAAAAGTCCAGGTGGGACCAAGCGAGGCCACCACTGCCCCCGGAAGCCAGCTGCCCGACCCCCAGATGGGGCAGGTACAAGTAGCCGCAGAAGCCCAATCTTCTTCTCCCCCCCCCCACTTTGAGGGAGCTGAGCTGTGAACAGTTGCCCCCCCCCAAAAAACCCAACAACATGGGGCCTGAGGCAGGTGCCCTATTATCTATTGGCTAAGACCCCGCCTGGTTTCTCAAGGACTGATAATAAAATTCCATTTATTACGCTCTGCAGATTCAAATCAAAGCTGTCTTCTCGTGTTTTGTTCTCCCCTCTCCCCCCCCCCCCCCCCCCCCCATACAGTAAGCCTCAAACGCTAACTCAGCAGTACCTGGAACCAGAGAGAGCCAAAGACCTGAGCCGATCCACCCCTCTCCTTCTCTCAGAGGTAAGGCACTGTATGGACTCTTGCAACAGATTTGGGGAGGGGGTTAAGGAGGGGAAGTGTTAGGGGGAATGCTAGAATTCATGTCTAAAAAGCAGCCAATTGTCACTGTGATCCCCAGATTGTGAGAAGCAACGGTAACAGCAGTCTTTGGGCCTTCCTGTAACTTTCAAGACTGAATGCTGCGCTCACCGGTCAGCTGACCAGTCTGACGTTGTTCATTGAACACCTGTTATCTGACCATGGTCAAAAATAGCTGCATTCCACAAAGCCAAGAATGCCCCTCTGTAGGTGTCCACTTGTCCTTTAAAAGGTTCATTATGGTGTCATTAGTTAGAAGAAGAGATTGGATTTATACCCCACCCTTCACTACGCAAAGGAGTCTCAGAACAGCTTACGGTCCCTTTCCCTTCCCCTCCCCACCACAGATACCCTGTGAGGTAGGCGGGGCTGAGAGAGCTCTTGACAGAAACTGCCCCTGAGAGAACTTGTGACTGGCCCAAGGCCACACCGGCAGCTGCATGTGAAGGAGTGGGGAATCGTACCCGGCTCTCCCAGATTAGAGTCCACGTTCCTAACCACTACACCAAGCTGGCTCTCAGGACAGCAAGAGTGAGGGGCGCTTAGCTCCCCCCACCCCACTCTCTGGCACGACCGGGGAGGCAAGCCTGGCAGCAGCATAGCAAAGCTCCCTCTACAGGCTGCCTGTTGTGACTCCCTGTTGTAACGAAAGAATCTCCCAAACCGACCATTGTTTTGGGCACAGTAGACTGAGCAGATGTATACAATGCAACAAGCTGCTGTTGCTCTGCTTTATTTTTATTTTATTTTTTTAAAAAATATTTTTTATGTTATGTAGTGGGTTGCCGCATGGATGGACGACAGACAACGACGTAGTGCATAGCACACTTTATAGGGGTACACAACAAGAACAACCACTAACAGCCGGCAGGCCAACTATATACACTCCAGGGACACACCCCTGGACCCCGTTGGTGGGTTTGAATTTCCCGCCACGTTGCCCATTGGTTCCCTGATGGTGGGACTAGGAGCCTAGTCCCTATTGTTCTCTAGATTCAAGCTCGGGTAGTGCGCTGGCCCCCGGTGGCGGTCAGCATACACAACATTTTATTTCAAAATATCAGCATGCAATAAAATCAGTAATGCAGTTACAGCAAAAAAAGTCACACGTGGTTTAACCCATAACTTTCTAAACAGTACCTTATTAACAAACAGACTTCAGTGTGATTCACAAAGCAATAACTTTATAACAATAGCAGTACTAAACTGTTAACAACAAAGTTCTCAGCTTTCTTAGTACACTTATACAAATAACAACTGTGGCAGCTAGTGAAACATGTATAATGACAGGGCATTTGTCCAAGGATTACTTGGTCTATGCATCATAAACCTGTTTTGTTTACCTAGAAAAACCTTCCACTTGTTCATCGAGCTATGAGGATTTTTCGCTAGACTACTCTGCTTTATTTCATTTTTAATTTATTTACATTACTTCAAACGTTATAAATGTAAACTGACCCTGACTTTCCAAGATACAAGTCAAATAGAAGAACTCTTCAGTGGTTTTAGTTTTATTGTTACGGTCTTAAGACCAACATACAGAGTAAACTCTTCAGTGGGTCAGCGACATTTATAAAAACCTCAGTTGATATAGCTAAATGTTGTAGCTATTCATTGCCATTTTTAAAAATAGCCGTTTGAACACACTGAATGAGACCCATAGTTCCCTCTAAGCTGAGTTAGTGTGAGCCAGCTCAAAGATATTTAGCCTCCGGCTCACACATTTTTGTCTTCGCTCAGGAAGGATGGCTCCAAAGCAAACTGATTTATGCAGCAGCCAAATCGCTCGCTCACAACTTTAATGCCAGTAGCTCACAAAGTAGAATTTTTGCTCACAAGACTCTACAGCTTAGAGGGAACATTGCCTGTGGTCCACCAAAGTCAGTCTTGTTGGATTGGCAGTCGCTCACCAGGGTCTCAGGCAGAGGTCTTCCACATCACTTCCTGCCTGGACCTTCTCGACTGGACATGTCCGTGTTTGAACCTGGGGCCTTCTGCATGCCAAGCAGATGCTCTGCCACTGAGCCACAACCCTGCCCTTGTTCACTGATTTGTGTCTCTAATTAGGATAAGTATCAAGCTTATCAATAATTACAGGCTTGGGCATTCCAGTTAAGTTCATGCTTTTAAAAATACTTGAGCAAAAAATCTGGTTGGTCAGTCTGACTAAATCCAGGGCTATTTTTGGGCAGGAACGCACAGGAACGGAGTTCCGGCTGGCTCCCGAGTTGGCCATGCCCAGCAGGAACTCATTAGCATAATAGGCCACACCCAACAGCAGGAACTCATTAGGACTGGCTATATTAGAGGTGTGTGGCCTAACATGCAAAGGAGTTCCTGCTACAAAAAAAGCCCTGGTTTTGACAACAAACAAGGTAAACAGAATAAGAAGCAAAAGGTGGGTGTGGCTGGATGACCACACTTCTGGTAACACAGGGGTGTGGCCTGATATGCTAATGAGCTTTGCTGTCAGGGGTGTGGCCTGATATGCTAATACGTTTCTGCTGTTGGGTGTGGCCAATTATGCTAATGAGTTCCTGCTGGAGTTTTTCTACAAAAAGAGCCCTGACTAAATCTTTTTGACTGAAGAAACGGCCAACCCCAGCGGTTCCCTCGCAGTGTGGGCCCGCCTGTCTCTCCGGGAGAGCTCCATGAACTGCAGTCCTTCCTCCATCTTGTCCTTTCCTCTCTGACCCCCTTCCACCCTGACGGGGCTTGCATCTCGCACATCGTGGGGCTTCTGCTGCCGGACTTAACGCTCCTCTTGATTTGATTTGCAGACAGAATCTGACACCGCT
>NW_015174347.1:235350-257383 GCF_001447785.1 Gekko japonicus
ATGGCCTCCGTCTCCTCGGTATGTACACCTACAGAAAATCTAGCAAAGGTGCTCTGGTGCTTGTAACTAGAATTGCTTCTCCCTCACTTCACCAGTACAATTGCTGCCGCTCATTAAGAATATAACAGTAGGCTGAAGGAATCAAACCAATAGTTCATCGGGTTGAGTATCCTACCAGCAACTCCCCAGAAACCTGCCTCTGAACCCAGCAGCATTAATGTCCACGCCCATCCTGCTTAGTTTTCCACATTATTTCCCAGCTTCTTTCACTGCATGCCAGGGTTTTAAGACCCATGTCCTGGTTGCCATAGTCACTGACCCCAGTTAGCAAGGCCA
Source organism: Gekko japonicus (assembly GCF_001447785.1). NCBI lineage: Eukaryota > Metazoa > Chordata > Lepidosauria > Squamata > Gekkonidae > Gekko > Gekko japonicus. Next base: position 235,687 of record NW_015174347.1, read on the forward strand.
TTGTTTACTTGAAGAGCTGGCTTTTGCTGGGCTTCATCATCTCCAGAGTCCATATGGTCATCATTTCCAATCAAGGCTCTTTTTGTAGCAGGAACTCCTTTGCATATTAGGCGACACACCCCTAATGTAGCCGATCCTCCAAGAGCTGACAGTAGCCCCTGTAAGAAGAGCTCTGAAAGCTCTTGGAGGATTGGCTACATTAGGGGTGTGTGGCCTCATATGCAAAGGAGTTCCTGCTACAAAAAGAGCCCTGTAAGGAGCTGCGGTGGCTCAAGTGGTTAAGACGCTGAACTGCAGGCTGTGGAAGGGCGGTAGTTCAGCAGTTCGAGACCTGAGTGCCGCATGACGGAGTGAGCTCCCGTCTCTAGTTCCAGCTCCTGCCAACCTAGCAGTTCGAAAGCAAGAAATTGCAAGTAGATAAATAGGTACCACTTCTGTGGGAAGGTAACAGCGTTCCATGCGCTTCGGTGTTTAGTCATGCCGGCCACATGACCACGGAAACTTCTTCGGACAGCGCTGGCTCTTCGGTTTTGAAACGGAGATGAGCACCGCAACCCTAGAGTCGGATTCGACTGGCTTTCGAGCAAGGGAACCTTTACCTTTACCTATTACAGTAATTGGTTTGATTCCAGGATCTTCTTAGGGGCTTCTGGAGATGTTTACTTCCCATGAGCCAGTTTCAGTTGCTGTCCTCCACAGATAAGACAAGGCTGTTGGTGAAAGATGGCCTCCTCCCATATGTCCCTGTGTGCCAAACGACGGTAGTCAGGCAACAATCTGTTGGCTACCCCGCCTCTTAGGGTGGCCATCTGGCATTGACCAGAGCCTAGGGCCTTTTCCGTGGTGGCTCCGACTCTGTGGAAGGGGCTCCCTGAAGAGATGGGAGGGCCTCCTTCAGGAGGCTTTGAGAGGCCTGCCTGTTTGCCAGAGACCTTGAGGGGGGTTGAATGGCAGGGATGTTTCAAAGGGGGGAGGGATTTGGGGCTTGCTATTTCTTTTAACGGACAGAATTTTTAAAATGACTGTAAGCTGCCTTGAACCATGAGGAAATGTGGGAAATAGTTTAATCGGTCAATAAAAATAAACTTGGGAACGCACATGGCCATCCTAGCTGGTAAGGACTCATCCGAAGAAATTGAGGCCTTTGTTGGCCGAGCTGCCAGCCCTTGCCCTCAGAAGAACTGGGGGGCAAATAGCCCCCCAGCCAGGTCTTGCTAAAGAAAGCCGCTTTGGCTGCTGGTTATCAGGCGAGCTCCCCCATTTCCTTTTCCTGCAGCCGTGGCCGTGACTTTGCAGTTTCCAGGTACCTTAAGAACAGGTACCTTAAGGCTTCTGTCCTCTGCAGGACTTGAGGGGTGATTTCCCACCAGCGCTGCTCCGGCACTCACTCCTCCCTTTTGCCCCATGGGACGTGTCAATTTCACACAAGCTGCTGCGCGGCCGCATTTTGCCCCACAGCTTCGTGCGATTTTCCCCGCGTCTACTCAATCCTCAAAAACAGGATTGAGTAGACGCGGGGAAAATCGCACAAAGCTGCGGGGCAAAATGCGGCCGCACAGCAGCTTGTGTGAAATTGACACGTACCATCGGGCCAAAGAGAAGAGTGAGTGCGGAGCAGTGCTTGTGGGAAATCACCCCAAAAGTTTGTTCATGGCCATATTCGGCAATGATTTAAAAAAAAATTTTTTTTTAAACACATCAAGATTCAATATGTTCACTTTTCTACTGAACTCTATCCGATTTCTAACTTATTTATTTATCTGGGTCGTTTCTATGCCGACTCCCCATACAGCCTGTTCAAGGCAGCTTACAAAGTCATGCAACCGAAGCCGTGACAAAATTATTTTGAAAATCCAAAATGAAAGATACATTATGGAGAACTGAATCTGCACGTTCTGTCTTCAGACAGAACAGAGTTCCAGACCTCACCTGACCAGCCTCCAAGGGGGGCCTGGAGATCTCCCGGGATTACAACTGATCTCCAGGCGACAGAGATCAGTTCCCCTGGAGGAAATGGCTGCTTTGGAGGGAGGGCTCTGTGGCACTGTACCCATTGTCGTCGTCATCATCATTAGGGCTTTTTTTGTAGAAAAAGCCCAGCAGGAACTCATTAGCATAACAGGCCACACCCAAAAGTGGAAACTCATTAGCATGTTAGGTCACACCCCATGGCTTCCCTTGGCTTGCCTGGGCGCCCCACAGCTGCGGGACGCCCGGGCAAGCCCCCCCTCGAAGGGAAGGCAGTTTAAACGGCCTTCCCTTGGCTAGTCCAGGCACCTTGTGGCTGTGGGGACCCTGGGCAAGCCGGCCCTTGGACAGGCCCGGGGAGGCATTTAAATGCCTCCCCGATCCTTCCAGGGACCCCCCGTCCGGCCTGCCTCGGAGTCGCCGGGGGGGGTCACTCTCCAGGCCTTCCCTCTGTAGCCACGCGTGCAGAGGTTTTGGCTGTAGTGGGCGTGACCAACTCTGAAGCCAGCCGGAACTCCGTTCCTGTGCGTTCCTGCCCAAAAATAGCCCTGACATACCTTTATTGGTATACTCCTTATTAATAGACATTGCCCCTGTTTAAATGGAACTATTGAAACAGTGTCCCATGTGTTGTTAGAATGTCCTTATTATAACAATATCAGACAGGGGCCCCGGTCACACGGAGAATTTGCCGCACAAAAGGAACGAATGCTTGGCGGATTTTCGGGGCACGATCACACCGCAACATCTGGCAAGCGTAGCGCACCCGTGGCGTGCCACCAAAGATGCACAGTTTAAAAGTACCTGCAAAGATGTACTAGCAAATGGTTTGCCATGGGCGGCAGACGGACTCGTTTGGTGTTATCGCGCCGGCGCATGCCTATTCCCTCCGACCGTCCTCTTTGCAGCGCGCACCGACAGACAAAACCCCGGTGCGCTGCCGCCGCATCTGATCGCATAATGGCAGATCAGAATGTGACGGCACAAATAGCCACGCCTCCCACCGACGTTTTCTGACACGTGTGGACAGGGCCAAAGTATTTTATCTTCAATCCTATCTAGCATTATGGATTCTCCTGACGCATATAAACTGTTGTTTCTACTTAACAACACTGGTGACAATATAACCGATTCAGCGGCAAAAATGTTATATGTCGCAGTTTTTTATACAAAGCAATCTCTTGTCATCTTGGGATATTTTAACTGGCATTGTAGCCCGCCGAGGCCCCTCCCTAGATTTCACACCGACATATTTCCCAAGAGGGAGCTGGCACCCCTATTCAGTGATCTGTTCTTGGAAGTTAGAAGTGCAAACGATGCTCCGTTGATCCAGTTGCTCTAGCGATATTTGACATTGGCCCTGGTCACATGGGCCAGATAACACGGGGGGGAGGTGTGGCTTTTTGCACCGGTGCAATTTAACGCGCCAGAACGTGATCAGACGCCGTGGTGGCAAATCGGGGTTTTGTTTGTCGGCACGTGTTTCCAGTGGGCGTCAACATAGTGACAGGAGCGCGATTGAGCGATCACACGTAGGTATTCTGTCGATGGCCCGTAGCAAACCGTTTGCTAGTAGGCTTTCCCGGGTATTTTTTAACTCCAGATCTTCGGGCGGATGCTACGGGTCGGCGATGGGTGCGCTACGCTTGCCAGATGTGTCCTTGTGATTGCGACTGTATACTCCACCCGACATTCGTGCCTCTCCCGCAGCAAATCCTCCGTGCGACTGGGGCCATTGTTGCTCATGAAGTGGCGATGCAGCTGCTGGGTCATTGTTGTAATGTATTCAATAAGCTGCTGTTGAATGCATAACGTGCGATGAAAACATCTAATTGAAATGTCATGTTAAGCTTCGTCCTGGGCTAGGATCCAAATCCATCCAATCGCATTGATAGCCCAGGAAGAACCAACCAATCACTTGTCAGCAAGCTCCCTGAGCGGGAACGTCCGCGATTGGTCCTTATGCATACAACCTTATTGGTTGGTAATTGTACAGTAGGCGTGGCTACATTAGCCGGGAGAGTTTAAAAGCAGGACAGCTGCAATGTAAAAGCTGTTCTGGCTTATCAGATGTTGATCCGTGTTGGAGTTGTGTTTGAGTTGCTGAATAAAGCTGAATCTTTGCTGAATCACTCTCCGACTACTTTGTTAAGCGAGCGACTTTGTCGGCCTCCCAGTCCAACTCCGATATCAGGCAGGTGTGTTTGGCACTGCTTTTAAGACACTGATACTCAACTACCCTGTGCTAATCCGGAGTGGAAGTCCCCAGCCTTGCTGGGCCTGTGAGTGCCCTTGGAACTCTGAGCAAAGGTGGTGGGTACCAGTGCAAAAGGGCTGCCGTGAGGGCGGCGCCAGTCACACAGTGGTTGGCAATGCCAGCAGTTTTCTAGAGACCCATACAGAGAAAGCGCTTTCCCAGTGCTCGGTTGCCTTGAGATACTTTTAACGGTATGCGTCTGAGCCATCTGCCCGCCTTTCTGTTTTCCTCAGGAACGTGAGGGTTCCATCCCGTGTCATACAGATACTGGTATCTTTCCCCCCAATAGCAAATAGAAGCAGGGGTGGCAATTTAAATAAGGAAAACAACATGAAGGATTCATTCTCCCAGCGTCATCTCTCCAGGGCCTCAGTCAGATTCTTACATACATGCAGCTGCTGTTACCTTGAGGGAAGGCAACAGGCCAGAGTAAGGCCAGACGGAATGTTATTGCCTCTTCAGGACACGAATCTCATTGAGCTAGAAAGCCGCCATGTACTCCGTTGCCACAGGGTGACTTAGCAGCGCAGTGGCGTTCCCTTTGTCGGCAACTTCCCTGGTGGCTGAAGGGATAAGGCCCTTTGGCCTTCTTCATAGAATTCCGGGATCCAGCCCTCTAGCATCTTACAGGCTATTGTGGTAGCTGGCCTGAGAAATCTACGGTCTTTTCTCAGAAATCTTATGTCCGTGTAAGGTAAAGGTAAAGGTTCCCTTGCTCGAAAGCCAGTCGAATCCGACTCTAGGGTTGCGGTGCTCATCTCCGTTTCCAAGCTGAAGAGCCAGCACTGTCCGAAGACGTTTCCGTGGTCATGTGGCCGGCATGACTAAACACCAAGGCGCACGGAACGCTGTTACCTTCCCACCAAAGTGGTCCCTATTTATCTACTTGCGATTTCTTGCTTTCGAACTGCTAGGTTGGCAGGAGCTGGAACTAGAGACGGGAGCTCACTCCGTCATGCGGCACACTCGGGTCTTGAACTGCTGAACTACTGACCTTCCACAGCCTGCAGTTCAGTGTCTTAACCACTTGAGCCACCGCAGCTCCATGTATCATCCAGCTAATGAAGATTCCACCCAAGAAGCATTCAGTGTTAACTCCCTGAAAGACCTCTTCTTTCCTGAGTGAAGCAGGAAAGATGATGGAAGGTCACGTCAGGCCGAAAAAGCTCTCGCTCTTTCTCTAGCTGAGGAGAAGGAACGGTGACCATTCTGGCCTCATGGAATATTCCTCTTGCACCCTGGACAGGTGAGCGGCAGTGTTCTCAGCGTGTACAGTGGCGATTTCGGCAGTGTCGACGCCCAGGGGCTAGTTCAGTTTGCCTTGGACTACGATGAGAAAAACCGGGAATTCCAAATCTACGTCTCGCAGTGCAAAGACCTGGCGATTGTGGATGAGAAGAAAGGCAGAACAGATCCGTGAGTGCAGATTAAAAGGGCGACCTTGTAACATTGTCAGTAACTGTGTCAGTGTAAATGGGCACCGCTTAGGGTTGCCAAACTCCAGGGGCTGGCTGGAGATCTCCTCGGATTACAACTGATCTCCAGGTGAGAAAGATCAGTTCACCTGGAGAAAATTGCCACTTTGGAAGGTGGACTCCATGGTATTATTCCCCATTGAAGTCCCTCCCCTCTCTAAACCCCGCCCTCTTCAAGCTCCACCCCCCCCAAGCTCTCCAGGAGAGCCTAGAATTCTAAGCCTGAGCCCCCCAACCTTGCTCATCCTGTGGACACTGTTAGAATTTGAGAAAGGGTTGTAACCAGGGGTCATTTCCTGCAGGAGCGCACAGAAGCGGAGCTCCGGCAGTAAAGAGCCCAGGGGGTGGGCACATGCAACAAGCCCCACCCCCTGCTCCCAGCAGCCCTCAGTCAGAGCAAGAAGCAGCCAGGTAAGCTGCAGAGCCCCCCCAGCCCCCCAGTCCAAAACAGTCCAGTGGCACCTTTAAGACCAGGTTTTATTCAGGTACAAGCTCTCCCTCCTCTGCAAGGACAGATCTGCACGCCCCCCCCCCACAGCTAGCAATCCAAAACAGTCCAGTGGACCCTGAGTGGTGGGTGTTGCCTTCTGACACACTTCCAGTGATGTCAGGGGGTATGGCATACCCAAATAAGTTATGCTAATGAGTTATGCTAATGAGCTCCTGCACCTCTTTCTCTACTAAATGACCCCTGGTTGTAATCATCACCACAAAATGGTTTCTGTGCAAATGGGACCAATCACAAATTGTATTTATTAAAAAGATATTTATATATCCACCTTTCTTCCAGGCGTCCCAGGACCCTAGGTGGGTACCAACAATGTAAAAACAATGCAAAACAATTTAAGGAAATAAAGATTAAAACAACACATTAAAAAGAAAACCAAACACAAGGTGTCCCAATGAGCGGGCTCAGACTGTCTCCAAAAGCTCTCCGGAAGAGCTCTGGTTTTATTTATTTAATTGCTCCATATATTTATTTATTCCATGCAGGGGTCATTTCGTAGAATTTGATTCCCCCACTTCTCCACATGCAGCTGTTGGCGTGACCTTGGGTCAGTTGCAAGCAGGGTTCCCTCTAAGCTGTGGAGTCCTGTGAGCAAAAATTCTACTTTCTGAGCTACTGGCATTAAAGTTGTGAGCAAGTGATTTGGCTACTGCATAAATTAGTTTGCTCTGGAGCCATCTTTCCTGAGCTAAGACAAAAATCTGCGAGCCAGAGGCTAAAAAACGATGAGCTAGCTCACACCAACTCAGCTTAGAGGGAACACTGGTTGCACGTTCTTTCAGAGCTGTTCTCTCATGAGCAGTTCTCGGGAGAGCTCTCTCAGCCCCACCTACCTCACAGGGTGTCTGTTGTGGGGAGGGGGAGGGAAAGGAGACTGTAAGCCACCCTGAGACTCAGAGTGAAGGGCGGGGTATAAATCCAATCTTCTTCCCTTCTTTCCAGTCTTTACAGGCATAAATCCAAGGGGGAAACACTCCAGCCTGACTCTAAATCATCCCCTGCCCTTCCAAGTGTCTAGGCAGCCTCCTGCGGCAGGCTGTTGTCAGGGCTCGCCCTGTCTCCCCCAAATGATTTATCACTCTGTGCAGATGCCACTGTTAACAACCCAGCAGGGCCTTTAATTAATTTTGCCTGCTGACTGCCTATCCCAGGTGCCGGCTCGTATGTAACAAGGTGGCTCTGTTGAATGTTAACTCAGCGGCCGTTTCTTCCCAGGTACGTCAAAACCTATCTGCTTCCCGACAAAGCTCGGATGGGCAAGCGGAAAACATCAGTGAAGAAGAGAACCGTGAGCCCGGTTTACAACGAGGTTTTGCGGGTAAGGACAAGTATTGATTACCCAGAACGCCCAGAGATTTGGGGCAGCGGGATATCAGAAATGAATTTTTAAGATGGTGTTTCTCAGCCTGGACATGGCCCTTGCAGGGAATAGTCTCTTGTGGCAGGGAGAAAGGCAGGATAAAGTCCTTCTTCCTGATGTCTAGATTTCTGTGCTCTGGAAGGACGTAACTCAGTGACAGAGAAAGTATCATGCATGGGAATGGCCTCAGCTTTGGACAGTCCAGAATATCTTCAGCCGAAGGATCTCAGACAGCAGTTTTGGGACAGACCGTTCTCTGCCTGAGCAGAAATGAAAGCAAAAATGTCTCAATGTCTCAACTCCTCTTTCTCATGTCTGCAGCTTGGCCTGGTGGTTAGGAGCGCGGACTCTGATCTGGGACAACCGGGTTCGATTCCCCACTCCTGCACATGCAGCTGCTGGTGTGACCTTGGGTCAGTCACAAGTTCTTTCAGAGCTGTTCTCTCACGAGCAGTCCTCGAGAGAGAGCTCTCTCAGCCCCACCTACCTCACAGGGTGTCTGTTGTGGGGAGGGGGAGGGAAGGAGATGGTAAGCCGCTTTGAGACTCCTTCAGGGAGTGAAGGGCAGGGTATAAATCCAGTGTTCTCCTCCTCCTCCTCCTCTTCTTCTTCTTCTTCAGTATAAAATAGAGAAAATGGTTTTGCTGATTCAAAAACTGAACCTTTCGGTGTGGCACAATGACCCTTTGGGACGGAACAGTTTCCTGGGGGAGATGGAAATTGACTTGGCGAGCTGGGACTGGAGCAACAACAGATTGAACTGGTACATGCTCAAACCACGGGTAAGTAGGACAGGTTTGGAAAGCATGAACACATGAAGCTGCCCTCTGTTGAATCAGGCCCCTGGTCCCGCAAGGTCAGTGTCATGAACTCAGACTGGCTCTCCAGGACCTCAGGTAGTCTTTCAAATCACCTACATCATTGCATTATCCCAGTGGTGGCAAACCTATGGCACGGGTGCCAGAGGTGGCACTCAGAGCCCTCTCTGTAGGCATGCCGTGCCATCGCCCCAGCCAGGCCCAGACCGTCATTAAAGTATGGAATTCTCTGCCAAATAATTTTAAGCGGGTCATTTCGTAGAAAAAGAGCTAGGGGAACTCATTAGCATAACTCATTAGCATATGCCACACTCCCTGACATCAGGGGCCCGGCGGTGGACCTGCAAGGCCAGCAGGAGTGCGAGGAAGCCCCGCCAAGGCCCTCCCTGGCACCAGGCAGGCAGGGGTGGGGAGAGGCGGGGAGGAAGCAACTTCTTCTCCTGCCTCCTCCTGGCTGAATGAGGGCCGGAAGCGGGGCGGCCGGAAGCAGGGGGCGGGGCTTTGTCATGGGCCCCGCCCCCCTGCACCTCACCCGGGGGAACTGTGTTCCCCCGCGTTCCCCCCCCCCGAAATGACCTCTGATTTTAAGTAAATCAAAGCATTTGGGATTGCATTCCTTACTTTGTTTGGATCCTCTTAAGCTAATGTATGAGTTGTTTTTTCTAAACGAAAACCTCAGTATTCAGGTTAAATTGCCGTGTTGGCACTTGGCGATCAATAAGTGGGTTTTGGGTCGCAGTTTGGGCACGCGGTCTCTAAAAGGTTCGCCATCACTGCATTTTCCTTTTCTTAACTGGAGATGCCAGGGAATGAACCTAGGGCCTTCTGCATGCCAAGCCGATGTTCCGTCACTGAACCACGGCCCCACCGCCACGGATTTCTTTGTGAGGATATGCATTATGTATAGAATAAGGCTTTATTGTAGATTTGTGCTTCCAAAAGCAGTCTTCAGTTAAGAGGACAAAGTTTGAGCCCAGTGGCACCTTTAAGACCAACAAAACCTTATTGAAGGTATAAGCTTTTGTGTGCTTGCACACGGACGTTTATCCCCAGAACAGTGTTCCCTCTAAGCTGAGTTGGTGTGAGCTAGCTCACAGTTTTTTAGCCTCCGGCTCACACATTTGTTGTCTTAGCTCAGGAAGGAGGGCTCCAGAGCAAACTAACTTATGCAATAGCCAAATGGCTTGCTCACAACTTTAATGCCAGTGGCTCACAAAGTAGAATTTTGGCTCACAAGAGTCCACAGCTTAGAGGGCGCACTGCCGCAGAATAAAGCTTGGTTGGTCTGAAAGGTGCCACTGGGCTCAAACTTTGTTCCGCTGCTTCAGACCAACACAGCTACCCCCCGGAATCTACCTTCAATTTTGAGAGTAATAATAATTCTAGTGAATGTCATGAGGGTAGTCAGGAGGGACCAAGAAAAACCAACAAATAACAACTGTGTACTGGTTGGTCAGTACACAGTTGTTATTTGTTGGTTTTCCTTGGTCATTGTTTACTGTGGACTGTATTGTTGGTAGTCAGGAAGGAACACAACCGCAGATTAGTCCTAAGAAAGAGAACTGGAGTTTTCAAATTTGGTGGCACCCCTAGTTGGCTCCTTCTTTGGGAGCCCCTGCCTTTGGGATTTAGGCAGGTGTCTACCAGAGACAGGGCCTTTTCAGTGGATCAGGCAATCTGTTGTCCAAAGGCACATGTGTTCCTCCACTTCTGGACCCAGCTGAGCTTAGTCCCTGTAGGACATCGTGCCCTTCTCGTTTGTCTCACTCCAAAAAGTAATTAACACGTGGAATTCGCTGCCGCAGGAAGTGGTGGCAGCTACAAGCATAGGCAGTTTCAAGAGTGGATTGGATAAACATATGGAGCAGAGGTCCATCAGTGGCTATTAGCTAGAAGGTATAAATGGAACAGTGATGCTCTGTATTCTTGGTGCTTGGAGGGCAACAGTGGGAGGGCTTCTGGAGTTCTGGCCCCTCTGGTGGACTTCCTGATGACACCTGGGTTTTGACCACTGTGTGACACAGAGTGTTGGACTGGATGGGCTATTGGCCTGGTCCAATGTGGCTTCTCTTATATTAAGTTACGTAACCTTTATTGGCATGGGGAAAAATGGAACAAGCTAATACAGTTTGAAAGGTAAGTTAAAACCACAACATACATATACATCAGTGTAAATATAAGATTATTTCTGTGAGATTCCTTGGCGCACCTTTATAGCAGAGTAAAGAAACTTAGCCACCTTCTCGGTGACATTAGATGAGAAATCATTCATTATATTCTTAAGTCACCTGGGTGGCTTGGCTGGAAATCCAGCCCTGGGTTGCATCCCTTTCGTGAACTTATCTCCTGAGTGGGTTTTGCCTGGCACTCTCTTCATAGTCTTTTAAGCTGGGAGGACTGGATGGGCTATTGGCCTGGTCCAATGTGGCTTCTCTTATATTAAGTTACGTAACCTTTATTGGCATGGGGAAAAATGGAACAAGCTAATACAGTTTGAAAGGTAAGTTAAAACCACAACATACATATACATCAGTGTAAATATAAGATTATTTCTGTGAGATTCCTTGGCGCACCTTTATAGCAGAGTAAAGAAACTTAGCCACCTTCTCGGTGACATTAGATGAGAAATCATTCATTATATTCTTAAATCACCTGGGTGGCTGGGCTGGAAATCCAGCCCTGGGTTGCATACAGTGTTCCCTCTAAGCTGAGTTAGTGTGAGCTAGCTCACAGTTCTTGAGCCTCTGGCTCACACATTTTTGTCTTGGCTCAGGAAGGATGGCTCCAGAGCAAACTAGTTTATCCAGCAGCCAAATCTCTTGCTCACAACTTTAATGCCAGTAGCTCACAAAGTAGAAACTTTGCTCACAAGAGTCCACAGCTTAGAGGGAACATTGGTTGCATCCCTTTCATGAACTTATCTCCTGAGTGGGTTTTTCCTAGCACTCTCTTCATAGTCTTTTAAGCTGGGCAAAGTATGTCCTGTTTGAATCTTTGGGATTAACTTATTTGTTTGCATATATACCTGCCCTAATTGTATGTAATCTGTATTACCTGTCAATGATATTTAAAACAAAAAGAAAAACCTGACACGGCTGTTATGCAGTTCTTATGATTTTGTTGTTTTTGATGTTTTATGGCTATTTAATTTTTATTGTGAACCACTTTGAACGCCCACAAGGGCACACACATATTTTAAAATGCATTAAAGTCAATAAATAATGCATTAACGCCAGTAAGTCAATAAATAAAGGTTTAGTTGCATGAGAACGACAAACATTTATTTTGCTGACCTCTCTCTTTAACATAGGTGCACGCCCCCTGTTCTACCCTTGTGGGCATTCAAGGTGGTTCACAATGACAGTTACACGGAGGATTGTGTAATTTTCACCTACGGGGCGGAAATCAATATATTATTTAATTACAGAGCAGAAATGAAAGCAACAGCCTTTAATCAGGCTGAACTCAGGTGGTTTCGTAGTAGAGCATCAGCTTTATATGCAGAAGGTCCCAGGTTCAACCCAGGTTCAAACCAGTGAAAGCTTATCAGGTAGCGAATGTCGAGAGAGGGTTTTCTCTGCCTGAGAGCTTGGAGAGCTACTGTCAGGCACGGTAAATAGTCCTGACTTAGACGGAGCAATGGTCTTACCTTGTACAAGGCAGTTTTGAACGGTCCTCCCTTACAGAGAAGACCAAACCTGTCCTAGAAGTGCTACTCAAGTCAGTAGCGCCACTCAGATTTGAATGGCTGCAGTTTCTTCTCGTACTGAAAATATTTCTATCACAGTTACTAACCATCATTCACAAAAGCAACTTAGGCCCCGCTCACACGGGCCGGATAACATGGGGGGGAGGCGTGGCTAATTGCTCCGGTGCAATTAGAGCCGCCAGAACGCGATCCGACGCGTCAGCGGCAAACCACGGGTCCTGTCCTCCCCGCCTGCGCATTAACGAGGGGCCAGCGCGATCACACCGCAGGAGTCCGGAGGCAGCCCGTGGCAAACCGTTTGCCACTACATACGAGGTACTGTTTTTTATTGCACTTTTTCGGCGGTATGCCACGGGTTGGCCACGGGTGCGCTCTACTTGCCAGATGTTGCGGTGTGATCACGCCCCGATAATCCGCCCACCACCCGTGGCTCTCCCGCGGCAAATTTGCCGTGTGACCGGGACCTTACTACATCTTTAAAAATTACATCTACTAAAACAAAACACCACTTTCAACTTTTTAAAATGGCAGGAGAGATTAATTATGTCACCACCATCAGAAGGCCAGGCAAGTTTTCACCTGGCCCATAAAATTCATCCAAGCAGGCACCAGATCAATGAATAAATGGCGAGAGTTCTGCTGATGAGGGGCTTCCACAGAAAAGGCCCTGTCCTTGGCAACCCTGCATCTCACCTCCAGAGGGAGAGGAATTCAGGGATAGGGATCCAGTGAAGATTTTGAGGGCAGGTTCATATGAAGCTGTTACCCTGGTGGTAGACACTTTGGGGCTTCAAAAGCCAAAATTTGAATGCTGCCCAAACCCAAGCGGAGATCTTCAAATTTGTTCCCTGCAGTTGACAGCTCTGCCCTAAAGTACGTCTGCCCCAGCTTATCATCCCATTGCTCTGAAATCCCCCTCGCCACTGTCCTGGCCACACTTTGCCTATTACTGGCTTTTCTCTTTCAGAGTCTGTCTACCCTCAATTGTGCTGACCATCGAGGAGTCATGAACCTGTCGATTAAGTATGTGCCACCCGGAAGCCTAGGTAACTCAACCTGGTCTCGTTTTTATCTATGCTATAGAATCAAAAAGGAGCTGCGGTGGCTCAAGTGGTTAAGACGCTGAACTGCAGGCTGTGGAAGGTCAGTAGTTCAGCAGTTCGAGACCCGGGTGCCACATTACGGAGTGAGCTCCCGTCTCTAGTTCCAGCTCCTGCCAACCTAGCAGTTCGAAAGCAAGAAATTGCAAGTAGATAAATAGGTACCGCTTCGGTGGGAAGGTAACAGACAGCGTTCCGTGCGCCGTGGTGTTTAGTCATGCCGGCCACATGACCACGGAAACGTCTTCGGACAGCGCCGGCTCTTCGGCTTTGAAACGGAGATGAGCACCGCAACCCTAGAGTCGGACTCGACTGGCTTTCGAGCAAGGGAAACGTTTACCTTTAAAGAATCAAAATGAAAGGTTTTATTCCCATGATGCATCTGGCTTGACTTTTATTTCCCTCTCTCCTTGGGGTATAATAACGTGTGCCACCCAAGCGTCCCTTAGCCAATTTGTTCCATGTCCAGCAGTTGTTTCATGTAGGGCCACGAGCACAGTCCCTTTTCCCTTCATTTATTAAAGAAAAAGTAACTATTATGTTATTACCCTGGCTGTTCTCCTAGAGGCATATGGTTCTCTCACACACATCCCCAATTTGTTCTCCCTCCCTGCCATTACCATCCTTTAGGTTGGGGTAAATGATGGTAATGGATTCAAGATCATCCACCAACCTTCAGGTCTAAGGGAGGGTTTGAACCCAGGGCTCTGCACTCTGAAACCCTGTCTGCTACACCTCATTTTACTGTTTAATAAAACTTGTTTCATTAAAGTTATGGTGAATGAAACTTACAAGCGCCTTCATGATTAATGATCTTTTATGATAATTCACGGAAGGTTGGAAGACCCCTCCATCTGGCGAAGTTCATATCTGGGTCAAGGACAACAAAGATCTTCCCCAGTTGCGCCCCTCTGGAGTGGATTCCTTTGTGAAATGGTACGTGTGTCGTCTATAGAGTCCTCCCCCCCCCCCCCCCCCCCCCGCGGCCTCATTTCTTTATTGCTTGTGTATAAAATTCCTTTTCGCATCAGCTCTATCTGTAACCTTAACGGAAATCGTCCTGCTCAGATTTTATGTAAATCATCGCCATTTAAAAAGGTTTAACTGAGCTGAAGATCCACATCCAGAAAATGCACAAACTTTCACATTTCACAAAATTGGTATCTTTTATTCTCATTCTGAGCCTCATAGTGCTTAGAAATCTATGACTGGATATTCAGCATTTTCTAAAAAGCCAGCAGCCACTGTATGGGGCCCAGTTTGGTTTGGTGTCATGGTGCAGGGGGAGGGGAGTTACCCTATCTCCATTTCAGTTTGGCTAAAACACCAAACTGTTATAAGCCCCGGAAGGGGGGAATGATCAAGCAAAGAGACAGTGCCTGTCTCGTTTCCCTTCCAGTATGGCTCAGTTTAGAGTTTAGAGCGGGGGGGGGGGGGAACATGGGGGTGGAAGGGTTAAAACCTACACACGTACAGTCGCCCCAGTCCAAACCAGGGCCCAGGGCCGGCCCCAGTTTATTTTGCACCCTAGGCGAGGATCCCTTCTGGCGCCCCCCCCATGCACCCACCAATTTTCAAAAATAAATGCATTTTAGGAAGAATGAAAAACACAAATAATCAAGAAACTCCCAGAGTACAGGGTCGGGTGCAGCTTGGTGCCCCTAAGGGCCAGCCCGCTCTAGGCAATCGCCTAGTGAGTGAGCCGGCCCTGCCAGGGCCTCACAAAGCCACTCTTTGCCTTTTTTAAATATCAGGAAGAGTCAGTCATGGAATCACCATTTAAAAAGGAGTAACTGAGCACGTGTGTGTGTGTGTGTGTGTGTGTTTGTGTGTGTGTGTGATGTTTGAAATATACGCTGAATACCACCACCAAGCATGTTGTCCCGTTAGGTAAAAGACAAACTGTGGTGTATTCAATCCGACCAAAGTATGTATGTGAACTCTGTCATTGAAACACCATGTGAAGCTTTCATCCTGGGCTAGGATCCTAATCCGTCACTTGTAATTGGTAGCCCAGGAAGAACTGACCAGTCACCAACAGCCAGTTCCAAGAGCGGGAACTATGGTGATTGGACCTTATCCCTGCAACCTCATAGGTTGATATTTGTATAGCAGGCGTGGCTACATTAGCCGGGAGAGTTTAAAAGCAGAACAGCTTCGGTGCTAAAGCTGTTCTGGCTATTCATGTTGATCTGTTTGGAGTTGAGTTACGAGTTGCTGAATAAAGCTGATCTTTTGCTGAAATCACTCTCTGACTCTTTGTTAAGTAACCGACTTAACACATGCTATATCTCCAACTCCAACCCCTTCCAACTCTATGATTCTATACGAGTATTTGTCAGAGATGCTTTAGGCTGGTCCTGCACTGGGCAGGGGGTTGGACTAGAAGGTCTGTATGGCCCCTCCCAACTCTATGAGTCTGTGATTCATGCAGAGAATCTGTGGGTTGGGTCCAACCAGCTTTTCCACTGGTGGAAAAAAGAGAAGGGCGCCCCTTTGGCCACCAAAAAGACTATGTGGGGGGGGGGGAATCATAGGACCTGCATGAAGTCATGGGATGGGGTCAGTAGTAAGGAGGGCAATTAGGAGAGACTTACTGAAAAAGCTGGCTGGATCCAACCGAATAATGGGTTCTCCCGTCATTGTTCCTTCTTTTATTTGAATACATCCAAAGGGGCCCCAAAATCATTCATAGCAGACAGGGCTATTTTTGGGCAGGAGCACACAGGAACGAAGTTCCAGCTGGCTCCCAAGTTGGCCACGCCCAGCAGGAACTCATTAGCATAATAGGCCACACCCAACAGCAGAAATTCATTAGGACTGGCTACATTGGGGGGGGGTGGCCTAACATGCAAAAGAGTTCCTGCTACAAAATAGTCCTAGGTTTTGACAACAAAAAAGGTAAACAGAATAACAAGCAAAAGGTGGGTGTGGCTGGATGACCACAGTTCTGGTAACATGGGAGTGCATCCTAATGTGCCAATGAGCTGTGCTGGCAGGGGTGTGGCCTAATATGCTAATGAGTTTCTGGTGTTGGGTGTGGCCTATTATGCTAATGAGTTCCTGCTGGGCTTTTTATACAAAAAGAGCCCAGCAGAACTGGTAAAGTCGTATTATTTACCCCCTTTCCCCCAGTGTATGGATTCAGCCGTTTTCACTGCATTTTCATCTGTCAGCCTTGAATTATGTTTGGTAGGAAAAGAGCTTGGGGGGAGGGGGAAGGATGACATTTATAGAGATGTATATTGTTTTGCGACACGGAGCATACGGTTCCTCTTTGTTTTAAGCTACGTCCTTCCAGACACCAGCAAGAAAAGTTATCAGAAGACCCGCGTGATCAAGAGAGATTCGAACCCTGTCTTTAACCACACAATTGTATACGATGGATTTCACACAGAAGATCTCAAAGATGCGTGTGTCGAGCTGACCGTCTGGGATCATGAAAAACTGACCAATCATTTTCTCGGAGGAATCAGGCTGGGACTTGGGACAGGTAAGCAAGTCCTCAAATGTCCTTGAACTTCGTCTTCATTTAAACACGAACCATTTCCCACTGCCTGGAAAATATAAGCAGAATGAACTGGCATCTGAATGCCAGCTATGGATTAATTGTTTAACAAAGTAAAAGATTTCCCAGGGGTTTCTTTTCAGAGGAGGGGAATATTTTTGTAGGCATCTGTGTGATTTTGTTCCAGGGACTGATCAGATGAGAAAATGCAACCAGAGTGAAAAACTAGAATAATAACAACACCCGGTCTGATGCAACACAGGTCCCGGTCACATGGAGGGTTTTGGCTTGGGAGAGGGACAGATCGGGGCCGCAGCAAACGGGTGCGATCTCACCGCAACATCTGGGAAGCGGCGCGCACCCGTCCCCGATCCGTCCCTAACCCCGGAAACCCTGCAGCAAAAAAGCACCACCGACAGAGGTGGTCTTACCTGAACGGCCGCGGCAAGTGCGGCCGTGGGATCGCCGGCACGTCCTTCTGTCAGCGCATCCCCGGCTCCTGGCCGAACTGCGCATGCGGATGCATGTGCAGCCGGCTGCCTCAGTCTCCCGACCGTGGCTTCCTCCCCAGCATCTGATTGTGCTGGGGAGCAACGGTGCCGCAGCTCAGGGGACCCGTGTGATCCCACCGCGGCATGTCTATTTTGGTGCGGCTTCCAAAAGCCGCACTTTGGCTGCGCATTTTCCCCCTTGTGTGGCAGGGGCCACAGACTGTCTACACGGCGATCAACTCAGGTTTGTTGTGGTCAGAAGCGCAATCCCAGCTACAGTTTGGCAGCCCCGACTAATCCAGACCACTGTGCCAAAGTAAGCATTAACTATCTTGACCCTACCCCCACTTGAGAACTTTAACTAAGCAAAAGGCCCAAACAGATACACAAACACTTGCCAGAGCTTAAACTGTGACCAAGACTACTGTTTCCCTAATGTACATTGAATGTTTTGTCCCTGTTTGGTGAGATCAAAAGGAACCAAGTTTCCCAACATGGCCCGACAAGCAATTAAATGTCAACCTATTGACAGGTCAGATACCACACAAAACCATGGCTTGCAATCAGTGTTCCCTCTGAGCTGAGTTAGTGTGAGCTGGCTCACAGTTTTTTAGCTTCCAGCTCACACATTTTTGCCTTCGCTCAGGAAGGAGGGCTCCAGAGCAAACTAATTTATACGTCACTCATCACTTCTTTAAGATTCTCCTGCTCGCTCACAACTTTAATGCCAGTTGCTCACAAAGTAGGATTTTTGCTCACAGGACCCCACAGCTTAGAGGGAGCATTGCTTACAATTATGCTGGCTCTGATGCATGTGACCATCTCAGTGCAGACCACGCCACTGCTGTGTTTAGTTAGGTCCGTCAGACTTAGGTCCGTCAGACTTAGGATCTGCAGCGGGTTTATTCATCCCAGTTCATCTTAACTGCGGTCTCACAAGAAGTTTGAATGAAAAAAACCTGGATGGAGCCTGGTTTGTTCTCGAGCGAAGCCCTCCAAGGGAACAGAGGGAAAGAAATGAAAGCAGCATTTGTCAAGGCAGTGTTTGTCGAGGCAGACCGGAGTTAGAGAGGTGCCTAGTGAGCTGGGTTCACAAACAAACCCTGGTAAGAATAAACCACGGTTTTGCATTAGGGCTCGGAGCCTACCTGGAATTTCCATGGGTGGAGTCCTCCGGTTCCTCTTTACAGGAGTCCTCCGGTTCCTCTTTGCCGCCTATTCCTGGGGTCCCCAGCATTTGGGGGGGGGGTTTGGGCTACTGGGGAGGGAATGGTGAAAATCACCCCATTTTTGCACCCACAGAAATTCTGGGGGGAATCCAAACCACGATCTGAACTATTCACAGTCCCATTCGAAGCAGAGTTAGACCTTTCTGCTGATATCGATGGGCTCAGAAGGGTTATGTAGCTCTGTTTGGGATTACACTGTAATTTACTTTATACTGTCAGTTCCAGAGAATTAGTCTGTTTTAGTGAAATAAAACAGGAGTCCAGGTGCCACATGACTTCTGGTTTATTGTTCTCATACTGTCAGCCAATCGATCCGTCTCCCCCAGTAATGTCCAGTCTTACTGGCATCAGCTTAGAGAAGGGTCTTTTCCCTGGGCCACCTGCCCGAGATCCTTTAACTGTAAATGGAATAGAAAGATAACTGGGTTTGCCCAGGATTGAACCAGGAACCTTCTGCATGCAAAGCAGGGGCTCAGTTGCCCAGCCACAGCCTCCCCCTTGATTCCCCACTCCTCCACATGCAGCTGCTGATGTGACCTTGGGTCAGTCAAAAGTTCTCTCAGAGCTGTTCTGGAAAAAGCAGTCCTCGAGAGAGCTCTCTCAGCCCCACCTACCTCACAGGGTGTCTGTCGTGGGGAGGGGAAGGGAAAGGAGATTGTAAGCCGCTCTGAGACTCCTTCGGGTAGTGAAGGGTGGGGCAGAAATCCAATCTCCTCCTCCTCTCTTCAGCTGCCCCTTGGTCAACAAGCTAAGGGTTCAGAACCGCTCCACTACACAGCCTGTTCCCACCCCAAAACTCAGCATTCCTGGGCATAGGAAGTTGTCTTCCAGGGGTCACACACAAAACTGTCATTTGGGCTGTGTAAAGTACTATCAGCAGTGTTCCCTCTAAGCTGAGTTAGTGTGAGCTAGCTCACAGTTTTTTAGCCTCCGGCTCACACATTTTTGTCTCAGCTCAGGAAGGATGGCTCCAGAGCAAACTAATTGATGCAGCAGCCAAATCGCTCGCTCACCACTTTATAATGCCAGTAGCTCACAAAGTAGAATTTTGGCTCACAAGACTCCACAGCTTAGAGGGAACATTGATCTATCAGCCTGACCTAGATCGCTCAGGCTGCCCCAGTCTTGTCAGATCTCAGAAGCTAAGCGGGGCTGGCCCAGATCAGTACTTGGATGAGAGACCCCCAAGGAAGTCGAGGGTCGCTTTGCAGAGGCAGGCAAGGGCAAGCCACCTCCGGATGTAGATCCAGATGGGCAGCCACGTTGGCCTGAAGCAGCGGAACAAACTTGGAGTCCAGTCAGGCACCTTTAAGACCAAGAAAAGTTTATTCAAGGGATGGAGTCCTGTGTCCAGTTTTGGGCACCACATTTGAGGAAGGATGTTGACAAGCTCAAGCGTGTCCAGAAGAGGGCAACCAGGATGGTGAGAGGGTTGGAATCCAAGTCTTATGAGGAAAGGCTGAAAGAGTTGGGTCTGTTTAGCCTGGGAAAGAGAAGGCTTAGATGGGACATGATTGCAGTCTTCAAGTATCTGAAGGGCTGTCATGTAGAAGACGGAGCGGATCTATTCTCCCTTGGTCCGGATTGCAACACTAGATCTAATTGGTGGAAATTACAAGGGAGTCGTTACCGGCTAAATATCAGGAGAAACTTCCTAACTGTAAGAGTGGTTGAGCAGTGGAACAGTCTGCCTCGGGAGGGGGGTGGATGCTCCTTCACTGGACGTTTTCAAGCGGAGGTTGGACAACCATCTTTCAGGTATCTTGTAGGTATGTAGGGCTCTCTTTCAAAGGCTATGCTCCTGCAGAGTGCAGGGGGTTGGACTAGATGACCTGCAAGGTCCCTTCCAACTCTAACATTCTATGGTTCTATGTGCATGCACATTTCTTCAGATACAATGAAATGGAAATAGAAATAACAACAGTCACACATATAGAGGGTGGGCAGTAAATCAGCATACAGAAGGCTGCCTCCATGTTTGCGAGGAGACAGACTCTCACCATTCCACAATTAAGGATACATCAATCACCAATTCTGACACAATTTATTACCTATGTTATGTTTGTCCCCCCCCCTTGAACCCAAACAGATGTTAGCCATATATACTAAGCTTATTATTCTTTTCATCTGTTAAAAACACCTTCATTATTCTGTATGCTGATTTACTGCCCACCCTCTATATGTATGATTGTCATACATATTTCCATTCCATTTTATCTGAAGAAGAAGGAGATTGGATTTATACCCTGCCCTTCACTACCCGAAGGTGTCTCAGAGCGGCTTACAAACTCCTTTCCCTTCCCCTCCCCACAACAGACACCCTGTGAGGGAGGTGGGGCTGAGAGAGCTCTGACAGAAACTGCTCTTTTTCAAGAACAGCTCTGGTCAGAACTATGGCTTGCCCAAGGTCATCCAGCCAGTTGCAAGTGGAGGAGTGGGGAATCAAACCCGGTTCTCCCAGATTAGAGTCCGCGCACTTAACCACTACACCAAACTGGTGCGTGCGTGCACACAAAATAAACCTTTGTTGGTCTTAAAGGTGCCACTAGACTCAGACTTTGTGCCTCTGGATGCTTTGAAAACCCTACGGCGTCGCCATAAGTCAGCCATGACTTGACAGCAAAAAACGCCGAAATGATCGGTAAACCAAAAAGGCTTCCGATTTCCCCGTCGTCGGAAATGTCGGCTGAGCGTAATTTGAGGAAGATCATTTGGAAGACATCTGCGCTGCACTGACATTGGTCTCCTCACACCGGCCTCTGGCACCCCGTAGATCTTCTGACTGCTGAGATGTCATCAGCCATGTTATAAAGCTCCCAAGTGTGAAATAGCGGCTCGAATAAACTTCCAGCCTACGCAGTAAAAACCTCATACCAAAGATTAGCTGTTGCCAGCAGCGGATGGGCTGTGCTTTCATTAGCAATGAAATCAAGGCTCTTTGCACACATCACGATCCCCCAGAGGGCACGCATGCAGTCCTACCCGTAAGAGACTTCTCGGCCTGCGTGCTGGGGCGGGCGAGGGGGTCGGTGTTCGTTCACGACTACAATGAGTGGTAGAGACCCTCCTGGCTTCCCCTGCCCCCCCCCCCAAAAATGACCTTTCTACTGTCCATGACACTCCTTCCCTGGCTGGCATCAGAGGATTTGTTTTATTTCAAATGTTTGTCATCGGCACTACCCATTAAAACATAACTGGTGCAGCCCAAAGCGGGGCGGGCAAGGCATTTGCCGAGGGCCCCATAAGTAGGGTTTCCAGCTCCGGGTTGGGAAAT
>NW_015174348.1:0-24535 GCF_001447785.1 Gekko japonicus
ATACCGTAGCAAAGCACGGGTATCAAGCTTGTCATGTATAAAGAATCCTCAAAAATCTTTATTTTCAAAAGGAGTTATATGAGTGTTAGTATATCCCTGAAACATAAACTGAACTATCCCTTTTGTGATATCACTATTGTGCAATCTTTGGATCTAGGCCAATGAGAAGGTCCTGCTCTGATCTTAATGGACTGCATTTCTTGGTGTTTTTCTGTACTACTTGTTCCTTTAGACTGGCAAGGTTTCAGAACAGAGTTACAGAACTTACCCCATAACCATCCCTGGCTATAGTGACAGATTGAAAAGCCATTATCTTCTTTGTTACTAAGCCTAAAAATGTATGAATGCAACTATCAAGTGAAATCTAAGTATTGCTGATGTATATTGTTAAAGTGCAAATCTTCTGATGTTAGTATTATATGTAATATGCTTTATCTTCAAGACATTCAAGTTAATGTTATAGCTACAGATAATGCAGGCCTAGAAGACAAACTCCAAGAGCTAGATCAAGAAGTCTACGATCTAAAACACACCACAGGCAAAAAAAGTATGTATGTCTCACTTCATTTTTTAAACTACATTCTTCTCCATTAGAATTCCTACAACAAATGTCACATTTCAAATTTCACATCATCAGTATTATAACTGGATTTACAGAACTTAAATACCGTAGCAAAGCACGGGTATCAGGCTTGTCATGTATAAAGAATCCTCAAAAATCTTTATTTTCAAAAGGAGTTATATGAGTGTTAGTATATCCCTGAAACATAAACTGAACTATCCCTTTTGTGATATCACTATTGTGCAATCTTTGGATCTAGGCCAATGAGAAGGTCCTGCTCTGATCTTAATGGACTGCATTTCTTGGTGTTTTTCTGTACTACTTGTTCCTTTAGACTGGCAAGGTTTCAGAACATAGTTACAGAACTTACCCCATAACCATCCCTGGCTATAGTGACAGACTGAAAAGCCATTATCTTCTTTGTTACTAAGCCTAAAAATGTATGAGTTACATGGGATAATTATGGAATTGTGATGAGAAAATGATTTACATATGAAAGAGCAACTAAAGTTACCACATGGCACAAGCTATCATTGTTCACATTGTGAACCTGAGCAACCAGATTCACATTTGGTAACAGGAGGGCTGATTCTAGATCATGAAGTCTGGATTGTATGTGTTATGTGCTGTCAAGAAACTTCTGACTTGTGGTGACCCGATGAATTTACGACTTCCAAAATGTCCTATCATTAACAACCTTGCTCAGGTTTTGCAAACTGTAGGCTGTGGCTTCCTTGATTGAGTCAATCCATCTCATGTGAGTCTTCCTCTTTTCCTCCTGCCTTCAACATTTCCTAGCATTATTGTCTTTCCCAGTGACTCTTGTCTTCTCATAATGTGACCAAAGTACAGTAACCTCAGTTTAGTCATTTTAGCTTCTTGGGAGAGTTCAGGCTTGATTTGATCTAAAACTCACTTATCTGTTTTTTGACGGTCCATGGTATCTGTAGAACTCTCCGCCAACATCACATTTCAGATGAATCAACTTTCTTCCTGTTTTCTTCATGGTGCAACTTTTACACCCATACATAGTAATGGGGAATACTATAGCATGAATGATCTTGGTTTGGATTGTGGGAATTGAATAATTAACAAAACAATATGGAGTGGGCAGTGTAAAAATTTTAAGTAATATTTGTCAGATTGCAACACCTCTATCACAAAAGGCTAAATCACATGGCTATTTACGTACATACAGGCCTATGTTTTGACAAGATATGGGGAATTTTTGGGCTACAAGTCAGTTCCTGTCACTGGTCCTTTCAGCTCTGCCTGCCCCGTAGTAATTTGCAGTATGCTCCTTTTGATCTTAGGTTTGCCCTAGTCTTCTACATTATCATTGCCAAAACAACCTTTTAGTTCTACTGAAACAGTCCTTGGCTTGGAAGTGCCTGACCTCTAGATGTCCTTGGACTGCAAATATCTAAAAATACTCATTTTCCTTTCCTTCTGCATTATATCCAAGTATGTGTGTATGTTAGTTAAAGGATAAAGGCACACTGTTGTATATTTTCGGCAATGAAATGTGTTTTGTCACCAGAATCTGTCATCTCATGATAAATGTCCTTCAAATACAAACAGCTTTAATCTTTATAATGCACTGTCTGTCGCGCTATGTCATATGGTGTTGCCTGTAGAACTGAAGGCATCTCCCTGCTGACGGAACTGAAGATCATTTTTTTTCTTTTACATTTTTCTCACTTATTTGTTACTGTAAAATTACCTTTCCATTTATTGAGTCTTCCTTCTCCATTTATTTTCCTTCTCACATTCTTGCATATGCCACAATACATCTGTTCATATCTAAGGTGCCACAAGACTCATCATTTTCACTGCAACAGACTAACATGGCTAACCTTCTGGAAGGGGGGGGGAGGATCAGCTGCCTCTGCAACCTTCTTTTAATTTTCTAGCTCATGTCTGAGTCCTCTGCTGAGCTGCTTTCCACGCCTGAAACAGCCTCCCACTAACATCTGCTAGTCTCACTTTCTCAGGTCTTTCTGAAGAGCCTTACTTTATCTAAACTGGTCTTCTGGTTAGGCTTCCCATACTATAGTCTCATTTTTTTTACAATTGTTTAATGCTTGGTGCTACTTTATCCAGTCCAGAGGAGTAGTTGTGTTAGTCTGTTGCAGCAAAATTACACTTAAGACTTAACAAAATGTATTTCATTATGAGTTTTCATGAGTCAGAGCTCACTCTCTTATACACACAGAAGTGTACATCCATTGGCTTAGTTAAATATGTGGCAGGAAGGCGGGGGATATTACCAAAAGAGGTTGGTGCAAAACAAAAGCCAAGCAAAAAAGATAGCAGCTTCCTTTGAGTATGTGTGAGACACTTCTATTGAACAACCTATCCAGTCTGGATAACTTAGAAAATAAGTCCTCCATAACTGTAATTTTTTGTCATTAAATGCAGTGTCAGTGGTAGCAAAAAAATAAAAACCTGGAAGTTTTAACTGAGGGTAGATTCCCATTATTTTGCATGATTAAGTTTAGTAAGGAAAAGTCCCTTCTCCATTGTACTGCCAGGAAAAAAAGATACTGCCATAGGTCCGTTACTCATCAGTGCTTCCCTGTTCCTGTTGGCAATCAGAGGTCAGCCCTATGCAGGCACAAAATATTCCAGTGTATCATAATTTACATGAGTTCTGCATGTCGGCATTGAAGAATGAATGATGAAAGCCAAGCAAAATATTGCATGTGTTTGTAAAGCCTTTCTAGTCAGCTGTGGACTGTCCTTTGCACATATGCTTGGGAGTAGTGAAACAGTTCTAAGTAAAATAGACATCAGATTGGGCTGTAATTTAGTGGCTGACCAGTCAGGTATTTAATATTAATGTGTTTTATTGTTTGTAAACCCTGGTTTTCAGCCATGGTTTGCTTCCCAGATGACTTATAATTAACATTCAGTGCAAAGATACGGTATACTATGGACTCATGGGTATGTGGATGGCACCCCTTTTTAGCTTCTGTCTGTTAATGGCATGGTCCAGATTCTAGGCTTTTCCTTCCAGGGGAGGGGGGACAGCAGAAAATGAACTCAGGAAATTTCTGGCTCATAAGGAGGCCAACACATAGAAGGAACCCTACTGTTGATCTACAGATACATTAATAATTGCTGATTGTTGAACTTTACAGTGTATATTTTAATGTGAGTATTTTTTGTTGCAGCTGTGTCTTACTGTTTCCTGAGAGCCAGTATGAAAGCCACTGTTGAGTCAGGATAGTACTTCAGCGGGAGGTTGGGGTAGAAATCCAATAAATAAATATAAATAAATAAATTTTAAAAAAATTGTATGGCTAGATTAGATAAAGTGTGGTAGGCAGACATATTCAACAAATAAGTTTGCTATCCATTGTAGTCTTTGTGTGTGAGTTAGACTGGATCAAAATAATTGTAAGAGGAGTCCTGTTGTGAAATGCAGTTTTCCTTTCTCCTCTCTCTAGCCTGCTGCACCTTCCTTGTGAGGGCCAGGGAATTCTTGGCAGTTATGTGGAGCTTTGCAGCTGGCAAGGAGAATTGATGCAGAGGCACACTGCCCTTGTGGAAGGGCTTTCTGCTTGTGGAAATAGCCCTTTGGATCCATAATGAAAAAAGACTAAAGGCTAACAAGGAGAAAGGAAGTTGAATATTGGCTTGGATTGCTTTGCTAACACAATTAAGATTATTAGCTGTAATTATACAGTTTTCCTAGCAATTTTTATTTTGCACATGGTGTTGAATTGTAAGTTTCCAAAGCTTGAACTATATATTCATAGAAGATTGAAATACTAAATATTATACTGGGAAACAATCCTTTTAAGAGTAACTCATGCCTCTCTTCCAGGTGACCAGACTTTAAGAATTTGGGATGCTAAAGCGCCAAGGGTCCCAGTAGTAATTCCAGCTCACCAGGCTGAGATTTTAAGTTGTGACTGGTGCAAGTATGATCAGGTACAGTAGCCAGAAACTGTGTAGTTGTAGACTCTAGGGACATTGCCTTTTTGTGAGTGAAACTGTTTTGTAACTAGTATGCTGTTAATAATTTTGGAAATGTCCTACTATCATGAAAATGTTTTGGTACATTTTACTGGCATAGACTTAAGCACATGGTTAATTGTTCCATACATCAATAAGATTTTAAACACTTTGTCTAGGTCCTTACTCTCAAAAATAACTCAAAAATTAGAGGTGTGCACAAAAGAAATCAGTGTAACGAACCCGAAAAATATTGTTATTTCCCGATATTCCCAAATCGCAATATATCGGGATCCAAAAAATAATCAGGCTTGCTGAATTTTTTGGCTCAGCATTTAACGGGGCCGTCTCTTTAAATGGATTTTGCAAGCCATGGCACGACTGAACCCAGAAAGTTCACCCTTCTGGGTTCACTCGTGCCATGGCTTCTAAAACACATTTAAAGGGACTGTCCCTCTAAGTTGTGTGCAGATTGACTTGAGGGGGAAGATCCTAGGCTCAGTCCAATGTGCAAAAGGGGAGGGTGTTGAACAGCCCCTCTGCAAGCTAGAGGTATCAAACTGGCAACACAGCTCCCTGGGGTGCCCCTCTACCTGCACTCCAAATTGTGTGCAGATTGGTTTGTGGGGGAGGTCCTAGACTCATGGTGAAAAAAGGGAGGGAGTATGCTAGAGGCATCAAACTGGTAGCAGACTTCCGTGGGATGCCCCTCTATCTATCTTATTCCCAAATTGTGTGCACATTGGCTTGGGGGGGAAGATCCTCGGCTCAGTCCAATGTGCAAAAGGGGAGGGTGTTGAACAGCCCCCCTGCAAGCTAGAGGTATCAAACTGACAACACAGCTCCCTGGGGTGCCCCTCTACCTGCACTCCAAATTTTGTGCAGATTGGCTTGTGGCGGAGGTCCTAGACTCATGGTGAAAAAGGGGAGGGAGGATGCCAAACCCCCCCCCCCCAACAAGCTAGAGGCATCAAACTGGTAGCAGACCTCCGTGGGATGCCCCTCTATCTGCCCTCCAAATTGTGTGCACATTGGCTTGGGGGGGGGGAGATCCTAGGGTCCAATGTGCAAAGGGGAGCAATGTGTCAAATGTCCCCCTGCAAGCTAGAGGCATCAAACTGGCAGTGGACCTTCCCAGGGTGCCCCTTTTCTTGCCCTCCAAGTTGTCTGGAGATTGCCTGAGGAGGTCACATACTCTCCCACACTTCTGTCATTTTGCAGAATGTGCAAACAGCAATGTTCCAGAGGGCATTTTTAAAAAAGACTAAAACTATAGTAGAAAAAATACTACAGTGTTTTAGATACTGGAGATCCCGTGCCAAAGATCAGGATGATAACTTTAAGTCAGTATGCCTACTTGGCCTCCCTTCATTAAATCCTTCCTCTGGGACTTCCTTCCCTTAAGCTGGATATGTGTAATTCTACATGTGCGCACTCTTCACATTTGATAGAACTGTACCTAATTTTTCTATTCTATTATAAAATTCCTATTCTATTATAAAAATTGCCATTCTCAAGAACCATATAATGCCCTCTTCAAGAACTATTCCCTCGAGAACCGTGTGTGTGTTGGGGTTAGAGCCCTCAATCCATACAAGCAAGGATCATGGGTGTTTCTGGGCCCTGCGGGACCTCTCTCAGTTCCGCAGGGCTGCAAGACAGAGCTCTTCCGTCAGGCCTTTGAGTAGGAGCCGCCACCACCACTATTCCACCTTTGCCCCCTATGCTCTGGCGTATTAAGATCATGACTGCCTGGCCCCCCAGGGGGGGAGCGAGGCGCCAGGGCACGGCTTAGATGATAAGATCTTAGGAAGTAGTTATGGAAGTTAAGATCTACCCATCTTGTCTAAATCTGTTTGTAAATTTGTTATTGTATTTTATTGTATTTTAAACTATGTGTTTACTGTTTTAACCTCGGCACATGGTGCCCTTGTTAGCCGCCCTGAGCCTTCGGGGTAGGGTGGGATTTAAATATAAATAAATAAAATAAATGTCCCTCTTGCCAGCTGTCCTTTCCAACCTAGGGAAGTTTATTCCCAGGGTTTTGGATCCCCTGTGGAAGAATAAACACATGGGTTGGGAGGACGTACTGGGAGGGGGGAAGATGGTGAAATTGCATCCTTCTTCCTCTTCCATCAGCAGAACTGCACGGGTGGAACAGGTAGAAAGGGCGATTTCATCCCATCCCCACTGCCATCTCTTGACCCATATGGCCCTTAGTCTTTGCAAGTTCCTCATAGGTCCTGGCTGATCTATTATTGTGACTAGTAAAGAAAGGTAGGAAGGAAAAAAACTTTCTTGAGGTCTGAAAGAACTGCTAGAGAGAGGGGGGGGAGTAGGAAAGATCTGCGACTGTCTGCATCTTCTGCTGTAAGATCGTGGGATCCAACCATGGTTATTGACACCAGATTGGTATTGATATCTCTCTCTTAGTTATTATTCCTAAATGTTGCATTTGGATCTTAGCTTTTTATTTAGTATGAACTAATTTTTTTTTACCAGAACTTGCTGGTAACAGGTGCTGTTGACTGCAGTTTGAAAGGTTGGGATTTGAGAAATATCCGGCAACCAGTATTCAATCTCTTTGGCCATACTTATGCTGTAAGAAGAGTAAAGGTAAGCTTTTTAAAATGTTCTACTCCTTTGATTACAGTGTACTGTTTATCAGTAATGCAGAGCACCTACACAATGAAGTAAATAACAGCAATCAAATTGTTGTTGTTGTTATTATAGTTAGGGATTGCCCAATCCCTGCTGGTGCAGGGCTCTGGGTGATACAATCATAATAAAACATCAAACACACAATAAAATATTTAAGTAACATTAAAACAATGATCTAAAAGATTCAGATGGCGAGTTCCAGTTATTTCTAGTTTCATACTGCTGACCACTTCTTGGGTGGGGGAGGAAGGATAGGGGGGAGAGTCCAGAGAACAGAAGTAACGAAACCACAGATAATGTGGAAACCATTCTTGGTGACCTCCAGTTCCACATATCCAAGGTTTGGACTCACATGTCTTGAACAGCAGTGCTGTCATAACACTTTTGGAACTGAGGGACTTGGTAAGACGTTTTGTGAGATGACATTGGGATCTGACATTCAAAGAGAAAATAAAATAAAAACAAAAATTCTGCAGCACATAAGTGTTCCTTAACTAGCTCTCTGGATTCTGGTTAGTATATTGTTTGGATAAGTCACCGGAGAAATCAAATATTTTAAACATGCATGTTTTTTAAAGCCCCAATTTACTTATCTTCATTGCATGGATGAAGTGAACTTCTTTATATTTCTCTTGGTATTTTCAGAAAGGATGCTGAGGTGGCTACTATGATGAAATGCAGGTCTTGTTTCAGATGGCTGATGGATGCTCTAGTTGCTTGAGCGCTTAAAAGGGGGGTGTTACTCAAGACTACATTGTTAGGGGGAGTTCTTTGTCACCATTAATATATTTGAAAACATTAATTTAAAATTTTACTCTTTGGGAACCAGACATAAGGTTAACAAGAGCTTGGCTCCTGGTTCTTATCTTTGATGCAGCCTTTCAGAAGGCTTCATCTCTGCTATCTGTGCCAAGGGCTATAGTACTCTATCTACTCTCTGTTTTAGGGCAAATTATGAGAGACTGTTGTACAGTTGCCAGTTTGCAGACTTGAATCAAGTTATCTTAATGGCAGCATTTTTTCAAAATATGAGAGTCTGAAGTGAAATGGCTGTAATCTTTAAAAGAGTTCCCTGGGGTTAAACCCCATTGAATAGACCTCCTTAGGATTGCTCCCAATGTTGCCTTAGTACTATGAGTATAGAATAGTCTCTCTCTCTCTCTCTCTTATATGAAATGATACAAGTTTAGAAGCATCTAACCACATGATCAGTTTTCTAACTTTTCTACAGATTCTGGTTATGCTGCAAATTGGTTTTGCGCTGAAACTGACCTGGATTCCCAGCTTTCATTTTAAAATATAGCAAGTTGCTAAGTCCAGAAAGTGCTATGGCAGTATTCTGTTCAGTTGTTTTAATGAAGAACAAATTCATTCCCACCTTCCTAGCCAATGAGTAAAGTCTGAGCAATGATACACATACACATGCTTGCTGTATCTTTCCCCAAAAACCTGTGCTGTTGTCTAAGAAAAGAGCAGGCAAATTCTGCAGTGGGTGTAAGAAGATGCTTCCTCTGGTTCTTCCCAAGCTTTTTGTACTAGTTATCAGGAGCATTAATCAGGCAGTTGGTAGGATTTGTAACAGTTAATGTGCTTATGGCAACTCTGCCTTCGATGATTGTCATGTAAGGGATTTAAAAGCTACTCAAAATCTTAATTTATGACAGGGCTATATTATGAAATAGATACTGTCATCTTCATGGTAGACCTCATAGTGAGTAACATTACACCAGGTTTTGAATTTTGCTGTCTTTGATAATGTTACGTTACAGAACTCCATTCATAGTAAACTTCTATGCATCTTTTATATTTCATACTGATAACAGTTTTGATGTTCCCCCCCCCCTCTCTTTTCAGTTTTCACCATTTCACGCCACTGTATTGGTATCCTGTTCCTATGATTTTACTGTGAGGTATGGTAATATTCTTAGAAAATGTCCCACACATAATTCTGCCTTGTTCTGCCTACTGAATCTTGATTTCAGTCCCTGGACAGAAATGCTAAGTCTTTGGCCTTGCAAGGCTGTTGCAGCAGAAGACATCTCTGTTACTGATTTTTTAAAAGGTTTTAAGAGAAAGAAAGGTTCTGCCTCTATTTACTTGATTTTTGTTACAGAAACTGCAATTGTTAAGTGTGGGGCAGTTTGCTTCCCTAGCAACATGATAGAGAATTTTTAGTAATTTGATATTGTTTTGTATTTAACTGGCAGTTTTATTCTTATCTTTGTATCCTTGTATTTGGATCCATAAAGAACATGTCATGTGAAGATAATGTAACTGGAAAGGGCATGTGCAAATAGAAATATGATTATAATCAACATGCACAGGCACCTGAAGATTCCATAGAAGAAGTGTTAAATTGGCACTTTTTGATTAATAATAGTAAAAGGTCGCTTCTAGGTGTAGGCTTTTGTGCCTGAACTGGTAGCATATTCATCTTCCAAGGCCCTGCATCAGGTGCCCCTGCCTTGTCAGTTCTGCTACCGAAACTCTGGAACTCTCTCCCCAGAGAGACCCGCTTGTTCCCTTCTGTTGATGTCTTCTGCCAGCAGCCCGAAGACTTTCTTGTTTTGTCTGGCATTTCCTCAGGGATCTCTCCCTCCTGCTGCAGGTTTTAATTGCTGCTTTTACGTATGTGTATTTTATTGTACTATATATGCTTTTTAGCTTGATTTTAAGTGTTTAATTATGTGTTTTATTTGGCTTTAATGTTTTTAAGATGCGTTTTTACTATTTATGTTTTTAATCTGTTAGCTGCCTTGGTGGTTCTTGATCAGGGCAGAAAGGTGAAGTATAAATTTTGTAAATAATAGTACTGAATCAAGATCCTGACACCTTTAATTCACACCCAGGTTATGCCAGTGACTCTGATGGTTGCTAGGTTGCTAGATCTTGATGGTTGCTGCTAGGTTGCTAGATCAGCATAGTTAACACAGAAACTATGGAGTAAAAAACATTCTACCTGGTGCTTCTTTTGGGAGGTACATCTCCTTCACGCCACCCCTCAATTTCCAGTGCAGTGTTACTGTTCCCATAACTGCCATCTGGAAGCACACATCCTAATTTTCTCAAACAGCAGATGATGTCCTAAATGCGTGTTTAAACGGTACTTCTTTGGATTACAAATAGAGGCAAACAGACCCACACGTGCCCTACAAGTAGAAAATGACAGGAAGAGGGCTAGGCTAGAACGTTTTCCCCTGACATTTAGCCTGCATTCAAATGTGCAGTCCTCTAACCTTGGTCTAAACATACCTTTGAAAGATGGAAACTAGGACAGGCATATCATTCTTGAAGTTGCAATATTTGCATTCATGCAGTACCTTAAATAATTGTCTTGGGCTTCTTCCCATTGTTAGCAACATGAGCACACCATGGAGTTCCTAGCATCGTGGAGCCTCCTTAAAAAGGCTTGCTGTAAAATGGCCAAAAAGAACAAGAGTGCTTCTTCCTTGTGTCCAGATTATTTATAATCTCTTCTCTGACCCTTCCCCCTTGAGTTTCTTCCTTCTCTTCCTTTTGGGTTTCCTCCTTCTCTGTCCCCTAGGTTTGACACTTTGGTCTTAGGTGTGAGCTGTCTGTTGTCCTTCTGCCAGCTAGGGCCATTTATGTTTGTAAGACACTGAATTGTTCTGTGCCTTTGAGATCATGTAAAGAGTGCAGTCCTGATTACTATAATTGTGGTGTCAGTTTTAGGATGTAGGACATTTCTCCACAAGGTTTAAGGGATTATATACATTTGTTGTCCTTGTTCTAAATTGGACACACAAAGACTTGCTTCTTAGAGTTGCAATTTTGGCATTTCCAAGTGCTGGTTATTAATATGTGGATTTTTCTGTTTAAAGATTGACTCAGTTGGAGACTTTATTGGCTATCTGCCATGACAGATGCTCTTGATAAAATAGCTTTTCAGCTAACCAGCATCTTGCACAATGTGATGCCTTTTTCATAAGTGGAACATTCCACAAATAACTTATTTGCCAGTCTTTTAATATCATCATACCATTATTTGTAATAGATACTTTAATCTGTTTTCTCTCGCTATATAGTTGTATGTCTTCAGGGATTTTTTTAGTATTAAGCCCATGAAGTCACAGGGTTTCTGTGTGGTGTAAGGGTTTCCAATCTGATTTTGATACAGTACAGATTAGCTGTAGTGATACTTGAGAAATCATAATTTGGAGGGAGGATTAATGGCAGTGCTTTTAGTTCTCCAAATAATCAAGGCACATTTCCAAAAGTGAAAAGCTGCATCTTTGTTTCTCTAAACAGATTTAAATATCTACCATTGTAAAAGAAAAGAGAATAAATCTAGATCAGGACAAAACCGATAATAATGAATTTTGCATATTTCGCAGCCACAAATATTGTTTTGTTCAATATGCATGTACACATAGATAGGAAAACACTTCGGTTTTGAAGAACATTTTCTTATCCCAAAGTCTCTTAAGATGCTCTAGTAGTTATCTAGTAAGGGGGGGGGATACAGAAAAAGTTATATGGTTCACAAGTATCAGGTCAAGGATTTATATCTAACTCCAGTTAGTATTTGCGAACATATTCTGGCTGCAGTCTTCTGCATAACTTCTAATATAATCACTGGGACATACTTATGCATAAACAGAGGAAAGCCAGTGACAGAAAAAAAGTTAGTAGTGTTCGATTTAATGGATTTATATACATGCCATGGTTGTTGACAGTTTGTACAAAACAGAACTGCTGTTTTCCCCCCTCTTAAACAGGTGACGATCTCTAAGGAAATAACTCTGGGACATCACTAGTAGCTTTGCGTGTAGGGGCCAGAGAAGAGATGAGATTCAAGGATGTAAACCAGAGTTTAAGGATGTTTGAATGTAATTTCCCCCCCTGGTTATCTGTCCTTCATCGTGGCTATTTTATCCTTTATTTAGAACTTGTTTTGTGTTTACAAAATACCCTTTGCGCATCAAGTATACAGTGCCATAATGCATGAATTTTAGCATAGTTCAAATGTTATGCAATGGAAGGAAAATGCCAGATTGCAACTTCTTGCAGAATTTGGCAGATGGCAGAATCTAGAAGACTGCATAATGTTTCTACAAGAATGCTTCGGTAATACTATAATTACTATGCAGGCAATACTGAAGAAGTTTGGTTCCTTTAGAAGACAATGTGAAAAGCCATTTAATGCACAATAATGAGAAAATATAAACCATCTGCTTAGTTGTAACTTGTTTTTGAACAAAAATAATGTGAAAAGACACTATTATAGACACTTTTGCCAAAATGTTTTATTGCAAGAAATGACACAACAAATTTTTAGGACTTTTAGCCTCTGTGTGCAGTATAAATCAAAAAGTTAAATTAAGAATGTTATTTCAGAATCAGTTATTGTAAAACACTATTCACTGAGAGATCGTTTGCATTGCTGGGGGAAGTTGCATTTTCCAGTTGTCCTCTGACTGCTTTGATACTTCACTGATTTATCAGCCTTTACAACTTCTTTTATAAATGAAGTTGTACTAAGAAAGATGAAAATATTCACCCTCTTGAGCACTGCATGTATGTTTGATTTATATTTATTAGATTTGCATGTTTACCCTGCTTTTCAGTTCTAGGACCCTAAAAATTACTTACAATAAAACTAAAATATACATATTAAAAACTTTAAGACTCATAGCATTAAAGGCAGCAGCTATGAATCCAAAACCAACCAATTTTGTAGCCATTAAAGGCTTAGTGCAAAAGTATAGTTTTATAATCACTTAAAAGCAACAAGTAAGTGACCCTGTCAGTCTCATTGCAAAGTGCTAGCACCAGCACTGAAAAAGCTATATGCCAATCTAATTGCTGACAATGATAACATACAAATAATCAGCTCTGAAGCTGATCTCAATTTCTGTAGACCCTGTGTAGTCCATGAAAAGAATTTTTTCAGTCATCCAAAGTCTGTCTAGTGCTTCATTGGACTCTGACTGGTGTGCACAGAGATTAGGATTCAGCCTCCCTAAATGAAGCATCAAGTGGAATGAGCTTCAATCCTACCTCCTTTCCCCCTCTCTCCAGATCCTAGAGACAACTCTTCTACCCTCCCATTCCAGGGGCATTCCTCCTTCAACAGGAGGCTTATACATTTCTAAACATCAGATTACATCATTCCATAATATATCCTGCAATCTCCCCAGTCAGCAACCCACTGGGATGCTCTCCCCTGTCCATCCTCCAGTGTATTCCTAGGGTCCCTATGGATATGGGGGTGGGAAGCTATTCAGTGTCTCCCATCTAAGAGTGATTAACACATGGAATTCACTGCCACAGGAGGTGGCGGCGGCTACAAGCATGGACGGCTTCAAGAGGAAATTGGATAAACATATGGAGCAGAGGTCCATCAGTGGCTATTAGCCACAAGGTATAGATAGGAACTCTCAATCTGGGGCAAGTGATGCATTGTATTCTTGGTGCTTGGGGGGGGCAACAGTGGGAGGGCTTCTAGTGTCCTGGCCCCACTGATGGACCTCCTGATGGCACCTGGTATTTTTGGCCACAGTGTGACAGAGCGTTGGACTGGATAGGCCATCGGCCTGATCCAACATTGGCTTCTCTTATGTTCTTATCTTAAACCCAGCTAAAGACCTTTAAAACCCGACAGGATTTTGGGAGCTTCAGGGTGATAGCAGAAGTACTGAGAAAAGCAAAAAAGACAGTGAAAAGCTTAGCTCAATAGCAGTAACCTCTCTGTAGGAACCAACTTGTGGTGTCATAATCATGTCAGCTAGTAGGTGGTATTTTCAGTATCTCTGCAGAATTGCCACTGCTTCGTTTCATGTGTAACTTCAGTCAGCTTCATTTCATGTATAACTATAGCCAGGATTTCTTGTAACTGATAACTAACATGGAAATCTGAGATATGAGAAAATCTCTAGGACTCTATGCCTGTGTAAAATATCTGTAGAACCTTATAGAGCAGCGGTTCTCAACCTGTGGGTCGCGACCCCTTTGGGGGTCGAATGACCCTTTCACAGGGGTTGCCTAAGACCATTGGAAAACACAAATTTTCAATGGTCTTATGATAGCAACGGAAATAATTTTATGGTTGGGGGGCACCACAACATGAGGAACTGTATTAAAGGGTTGCGGCATTAGGAAGGTTGAGAACCACTGTTCTAGAGTGTTAGGTAAGGCACTGTTGCTCCTCCCATCAACCAGGAGAACAATGTATCTGCATCTGCACTTCCCATTGAGCAGGAAAACAGTTGCAGATGGGTGGGATAGGAGTGCTTCTTTGCTCAGTTCTCTTCAAATTCTTATCTATAAATATTCATTTGGGGGGGCAGGGACGGAGAGAAGTACTTAGGTCCAGAATTATATGAAGAATAGCTACATGTCAAAACAAAGCCTAACTTTCATTTGAGGGCCTTTTACTCTTTTGATTTCACATTTTCATTTTGAAATCATTGGAATTTAAACACAGAGAATTTCAAGCATAGGCAACATTACTTTTTGACCAGTA
Source organism: Gekko japonicus (assembly GCF_001447785.1). Taxonomy (NCBI): domain Eukaryota; kingdom Metazoa; phylum Chordata; class Lepidosauria; order Squamata; family Gekkonidae; genus Gekko; species Gekko japonicus. Next base: position 14,673 of record NW_015174348.1, read on the forward strand.
TGGATTTGTATTGGATAAGGACCTGGTCTATAACAGTACCATGCAGTACTGCTCAACCACAGCTTCTCCAAACCACAGGGGGAAAAATAACCCCTTGCCAGAGACTAGGGTAACTAGACTTACATCTCCTGGATGGAAATTCTTGGAACAGCTGATCCATAGGTTTCTGGACTCCAAATGGTTTGGGGTTTAGGGGCTGGGGACATAGCTGTGCAGCACCTTGCTGTACTACATGATAACCATTTTTGTGGATTGTGCCCTAAAAACAATCCAGAGACCTGATTGTGACACAATCCTTTTTCTTTCATGTATAGGCGGTAAAATGTTACCACAGACTCTGTGGATTTCACACACAAAAAATCTATGATTACGAGGTAGGTGGATTCTAGTGTTGTTCTCGTGGGGGGGGGATAGAAGGATCAAATTAGTTTTTATGTTCTGACATATTTTGTATGGGAAATATTTCTCCTGAACAAAAATATTAATCAAAGTTAAGAGTCCTATGATTTTGGTATATGTTGTGTAACAAGCTTAGGGGAAAACAGTTTTTAATAACCCTTAGAGGGTTTATATTGCTAATGTATAAACAATACATTAATGTTTCTTTGGCTTCAGTGTACCTTCCAGCTGAGTCTTGTGTGAAAGCCTTTGAGGTGGTGATTTGGGGGGGGGTTAATTAAGAATTGCATCCAGCATTTAGAAGCAAAGATAATTGATGACAATCAGTTAAATAGGCTGCAGATATTTCACTAGGATACAAAAAGAGAATGATGTAACAGTAGAGTTTGTAAGGTTTCTGTAGTAGAGGTAGTCCGAGGGCTATTCCACACATGTGGTTTTTGTCAGTTTTGGTCCAAAATACTTTGACTATTTTTCCTTTTCCACACGTTTTCCCAGAATAAGTAGCTTCACTTTTTCCTGTTTTTCTACGAGCACTTTTGCCATGAGGTTTTTCCCCTCAAGCTGATTCTGTGTTGGCTTCACTCAATGTGTGGAAATGCTCTTTTTGGGTTTGTTGATTTTTTGCCATCCATTGACGCCCACCCATGCCCACATCCAACCTCCCCAATTGATTCCATTCCCACCTCCTGCTTTCCCCTTCTCCTCCACCTGGGGCTTTTTCACTCCTTTAAAAAAAAAATTAAACATGCAAGATTAGCAATCGAACACTGAGGGATCTGTCTACATGCAGCGACTGATATGTAGATATTATGGTTCTTGTTTCTTAGGGTGATTAGAAACATGTATGGCAGATAGTGGATTTGTACATCACACTTTTAGATCCGCAGCTTCTAGAAAAGTATGTCATTAACAACTGTGTGGTAAAGCACCTAAGAGTCTATGTAAATGGGAACACTAAAACGAATAATTCAGCATATTCGGTTCTTGTCAAATCAATCACAGTGCTGCTGTAGAATTATCTCTAGTCCCTACCTCATCCATAATATATTTAATGACACTGCCCTCTTAACTTCTTAAACACTTTCCTTCTCTGTTTCCCCTCTAATTGCTTTCCTTTTACTTGGTTCATTTAACTGGGGGAGGGAGGACTTAGCAGTAATATCTCTCCTCCTGTCATGTGAGCCATGAGTCTTGGCTGCACAGTAAGTCCAAGAACTCTGCTGAGTCCAGTCTGCTGAGTTAAGCAGTCTGTCATATATTAATTACTTAATTTTATTTATATTTAAAATATGTTTCTCACAGAATCCTTCATGGAACATAAAGGATGCTTTTTATGGGATCTTGTTCAGAGTACAGTGCCAGTTAATCATCAGAGCCTGGACATTCAGCTTAGCTTGCTGCAGAATTGAAGGGAATGTGTGACTTGTTTGGTCAAGTGGTGTTAACTGAAACAGAAGATAAATCATGTCAGTATCTCTGTGGTGAAAAGCAGTCTCTGGATGAGCTCTGTGTTTTGATAGAAAATAGAATTTCGGTCTGGATGAGGCTTAATGTATTTTGCTTCTCAGATACTCTTGTGTATTTGCTGTTGACATTTTATCTGGCGCTATCATTACAGAGGAAGAGAGTTGTTGTTAACTCATATGCCCCTTACATAGGAATGAAAAGCGTAGACCTTTGTATTAAATGCTACGGTTTGCCATAGGGACCTCTTTATGACAAGACATTTTTCTGAAGTCATACCAGGGGGTAACTGATCAAGCTTGAAGCTATGAGCCTCTACTGTATCTTGCAGTGTGGGGTGGGGGGCTGGCTGCCAGTTGCAGTGAGGGGAAGCTGTAACTTCTGTTTACCCCCCACCCTTTTTGCACAGTTTGACTGCCAGCACGTACAAGTAAAGCCTTTGCCTCTGCTTAGCAGGTTTAGCTGCAGAAAACAAACAAAAATCAGGAAAAAATGACCTTTGAATTTCTGACCAAAAATTGTGGTAGCATCAAAGCATTCTCTATATGATGTGCATTTCTCCTTTTAGACTTTTGAAAGGGATATGATTGTTAATTTCCATGGTTTATTAATACACTTGGAAGGATGCACATATAAAGATCACTTATGAATGAGAAACTGTAGCGCAGGCACAGAGTTTTCCTGCTCACTGGAGCTTTTATTTTAATAAAGAGCAAGGTCCTGATCATTTATCTGCAGATGCCATTCCTCCCCAGTTGAAATGTATGCCAGTTGTAGATATGCAAGAGTTCTATGTGCACGTGCAAGGTGCAGGGACATATATGGAACCCTGCTACTCGTTACATTAAGAACCTCCTTTCAACCTTGTTTTCTCTGTTACTTCAAAGTGTACCTTTTTATGAAATCTTTCATTTATTCTCATAGTTAGATCTCATTCCCAATGGAAATGAAACCTAAGTGCATGTGTTTCCTGATATCTGATCGCCCTTAGTTTATACCTGTCATTTCTTTCTAAATTTAAATTTTATGTATTTATTTTATTTAAAACATTTTTATCCCGTCTTTCCACCCTGTCAGGGTACAGAAGGCAGCGAACATAAAACAACATTAAAACATTTGTGGATTAAAAATTGCATTCTTCTTAGGATTGGGGCCTAAGTTTCTTAATTAAGAGACATATATACTGTTCATGCTGTATACATAATAATGACTCTGGATTATGATGAATGTGTGAGGATTTTTTCCCCCTAAGTGTTTTGAATTAGATGTGTATTAAGACATTAAGCAAAATAATTAAATAATCTGTTCTTGAATACTTTAGGCCATCGAATTTCAGAATATCATGATGAAAATAACTTGAACATATAGTGTTATTCATTAGCTAGAGATACTGGTTGATTATGGTGAAGTAGTATATACAGAAATTCTGTGATGAATTATGATTAATTTATGGATGCAGCATAGTCAGGCAGGCAAGCAAGCATCCATAAATACATTCTTATTGCTGGCCCAGTACCAGCCTAATAGCTTTTTTAAATTTATCTATTCACACAGCTTATACTCCTGTTGTGCACTGCTTGTGCCCAGTTCTTTCTTTGTAAAAAAAACCCTAAGTGAAGCCAAAACCTCTAAAAATCTGCTTCTGCTTTAAAGCTGTAATTTCATTGTGTTAAAGATTGAATTTGAATGGAATAACTTAATGAATTGAATATTTTCCTTCTGTATTACATTCTGGATCTGGAAGCCTAAGATTTAGTAAGTGTTTTTAGTTTTGTTTTGTTTTTCAGAAATATGTAATGCTTCTCAAAATGTGATAAGTATTGTACACAGTTGTTCACGTAGCAAAATTGCTAAAATGAAGCACAGAGAAGTCTAGCAAAAGTTTTTGTTGTTGTTATTTAAATGTTTAATTCCTGGATTTTTCCCTGAAGGAGCCCAAACTGGCAGAAAACACACATACGCACACATTATGAATAAAGTAATATACAAAGAAAACAAACTATATTCCAGTCTTGGGCTGGTCTTGAATACGGTGGCTGGTACATTTGAAGGCACAGGCCATGAACTAAGAGCAAAGGACCAAGAGCCATTCCACTCATGTGTATGGTTATTCCTTATACCTGCAGACAGGTAAGAGACAAAAAAACCAACGCGGCTAAAAAGGTGTGCAGCTGGCAAGGTTTTTGGCGTATTGTATTGCTTTCATAAGAACTCAGTTCTGAGCTGGTGCAAATGTAATATAGGCTTTTTCTTATAAATTAAGAGATCAGGAGCAGGCCTCAGGGACACATGCTTCCTCCATGTAGTCCTTTCTAGCTTCCTCTTTAACCATGGTGAAGGGAAACATCAACACCCACATTAACAGCGTAGAAGGCTAAGTTTCCTGCTTACTCAGGACTGGTTAATCAACTTATGATCCTGGTTAAGTAAGAAACATAATAGTCCTTAATTGTGCTTCACATAATGTTGATGTTCTGCTTTTTAAAATAGGAAGAGAGAGATTAAGTCCATGCAGGAGAGGAGGTATAAAGTAGGAACAGAGCTCCCAGTCTCCTAACTATGAGACAGCCAGCATTAAATCTGCACTGGTCTAAAGAGGTATAGGTGACATTGTTCATCTGTAGATGATCAAAAACGACTTTAAAAGTGTATGCAGTTGGGTAGATATTTCATGCCCTGGATGTATTAAACTGAGCAGTATAACCTAATACATGCACAATATCTGCATATAGAGTGGGATTTTAAAAATTTTAAATTATTGATATCCCTGTGTCATGATCTGTGCAGGACTGGGAGCAGGGCCTAGTGCGGCCTGGTCCCAAGAGAGACCTGCATGGCAGTGAGCAGACAGCCTACAGTCCCCATAAGGCTTAGCAACGGGCTATAGCTAATCAGAGAGGAAGATTCTGTGAGTAGAGGGGTCTTAGCTGTTATCTGGGGGAAATGGTGGTCTCCCCTCTCACATATCTCAGCTGAAGGGACTGTGAGAAACTCTGTGTGTGGTGAGTAGAGGATTCTTGCTGGCTCTCTGCGGTTTTCCCTCTCACGGAGTCACTGAGGGGGGAAAGGCTGGTCTGAGAGGACAGGATCCCTCACTGGGGAAACAGACTGAGTGTTAGGCAGGCTGGGGGGGCCTGGAAGTAGAACAGGTAGCTGCGTTAGTTTATGTTATCTTTCCTTTTCACACTGTTATACCCTTTTTAAGCACCTTGCCTTGTCTTGCTTTCCCTGCCCCAGTGTTGTCTTAATAAACCCTTTCTGTTTAAAGGTTTTTTTCTCTGCCTGGGTCAATAACGCCCGTGTTTCTTTGCTGTAAAGGGGCATTTGAAGGGGCTTGGGAAGGTACCCTGGGCCTTCTCGAGGGAGCATAAGTCCAGGGTGGTGGCGGCGGAAGGCGGAGACCCCCTGGGGTCATGACACCCTGGATTTTAATTTTTATTGCATGTCTGCCTATCATAAGAGTGCAAAAGCCTACCCTGACCTGGATAGCCCAGGCAACCCCGATCTCGTCAGATCTCGGAAGCTAAGCAGGGTCGACTCTGGCGAGTACTTGGATGGGAGACCTCCTTGAGATCCCAGAGGTGGGAGGCGAGGGCATGCTTTTTTCAGCCACCTCTCTGAATATCCTGCAGGCCCCCAGTAGGGATCAGTCACCAGAGGTTGCCATGACTTCCAGGTGCGCACACACTCTCATGCGAACGCACACATACACATATGAAAAATACAAAAACAAAAAAGGAGAGTTAAAGCCCAAGGACATTATATTGGGCGCTTAACCTATGGGAGGAGGATGTGAGTCAGTTACAGATCTGAGCTTTTACCTCATAGGGCTTGGCTATGTCCATTTTAGGGATCTCTGACATCCATTTGGAGCTTGAGAAAACAATATTGTGGTTGAGTTCTGAGATCTGTATGAAAGGGTGATTCCTATAATAGAGCATAAATAGCCTCAAGCAGCTTTAGAGCATATAAATTTATTTGTTATTTAAATTAATATATGCCCTGCTTTTGATCTGTCGGTCCACAAATACAGAGTTAAAACAATCAGCCCATCAAATCAACCAGATTAAAAAGAGGCTGCCATTGCTCCAATCCAAACAGATTATGCCATTTCCTCCAGGTCATCAAATCAGGTCTTTGTTCAAATTCCACCTGGCCAAACTGAACATAAGAATGTAAGAATATAAATGGATCAGACCAATGGTACATCTAGTCCAACATCCTGTCTCACATAGTGGCCAACCAGTTCCTCTGGATGGCCAACAACAGGACATAGAGGCTGATATTGCCTGATATTGCCTCCTTGCTCTGGGATTCGGAGGATTAGTGCCTCTGAATGTGGAGGTTCCCCTCCGTCATCATGGCTAGTAACCATTGATAGACTTAACCTCCATGAATCTATGTAATCCCCTTTTAAAGCTGTTTATTCTTGTGGCCATCACTACATCCTCTGGCAGCGAATTCCACATTTTAATCACACTCTATGTAGAGAAGTATTTCCTTTTGTCCATCCTGAATCAACTGCCCATCAGGTTTATTGGATGCCCTTGAGTTCTAATATTTTGGGAGAAGGAGAAAAAATTCTCTTTGTCAACTCTTTCCACCCCTTGCATAATTTTATAAATCTCTATCATGCCCCCCCTTAGTTGTCTCTTCTCTAAATTGAAAAGTCCCACACTCTTCAGCCTTTCCTCACAGGGAAGGTGCTCCAATCCCCCAATCATCTTGGTTGTCCTCCTCTGTACTTTGTCCAGCTCTGCAATGTCCTTTTTGAGATACAGTAACCAGAACTGTACACAGTATTACAAATGAGGCCACACCATAGATCTGTACACGCAGGGCCGGACCGTCATAGACAAAATTTAGGTCATTGCTGAGGGCACTGGCTTGACGAGAGCAACGGCTTGAAGAGGGCGCCGCTCTGGCCTGCCTGCCATCCTGCCTTCCCCCTCCCTTCCCTCACCTCGTGCCCTGCTTGGCTAGGGGGGAGGCTCTTGGAGGAATTGCTGCCATCCCCCCTTCCCTCAAGGAGCACAGGATCTTTTGCCCCCTTCTGCAAGGAGCCGAGGCAGGGGGGATGTGCCTGGGCTGAGCCATGCACTTTCCTGGCTGCCCCCACACAAATGAGGCCACACCATAGATCTGTACACGCAGGGCCGGACCGTCATAGACAAAATTTAGGTCATTGCTGAGGGCACTGGCTTGACGAGAGCAACGGCTTGAAGAGGGCGCCGCTCTGGCCGGCCTGCCTGCCATCCTGCCTTCCCCCTCCCTACCCTCACCTCGTGCCCTGCTTGGCTAGGGGGGAGGCTCTTGGAGGAATTGCTGCCACCCCCTTCCCTCAAGGAGCACAGGCTCTTTCGCCCCCTTCTGCAAGGAGCTGAGGCAGTGGGAATGTGCCTGGGCCGAGCCATGCACTTTCCTGGCTGCCCCCACGGGTGGGTGGCATCGGGTTTTCTGTGTGCAGCGCTCCATGGGGCACTAACACAGTCGCCATGGATGCCCTAAAGACCGGGGGAGCTTGAGCCAGTAAGTGTCTGCTGGGGGGGGGGGGCAGGCGGCAAGGGAAGGAGGGAAACAGGCTGCAGGCAGCCAGAGAGGAAGGTCTGTGGGGGGGGAGAAGAAGTTACCCCCACCCCCCAGCGACCATCCCCTTTTTCCTGCCCTCGCCCTGTGCAGAAGAACGGCTCCTCTTCTCCTCTGGCGGGCAGGCATCCTTATCCGCAGGCTGCCCAGTCCATGCCTCCGTCGCTCCAGGCCCTCCCCCAAGAGCCCAGCTGAACTGAACCCCCCAGGGAGGGGGGTTATTTTTAAATCCAGTGGCCGGGCTTCCAGGCTGAACTTTTTGGGGGAAGGTAAGTTGCTCGCTGGAGGCCAGTCGGCACGCGTGTCTGCTTTGGTCCCTTTGACGTTAAGAGAAGGCTTCCCGGTGCGGTGCCAGCTGGGTGGCTTTCCTTTTCCCTGTACTCAAGACTGCGATTGATCAATGCATGGCAACATGGCGGCGGTATAAGGTGTGTTTCCCTACGCTCCCCGAGCCTGCTGTCCGATAACAATCTAAATATACCAACAAAATACCGCAAAATACCGCAAATGGGAGATGCAGACCTCCCAAAACATCTGCTCAATGTGGGGGTCTTGGAGAGACCGAAGGACCCTACTCTCAGCGTTACCCAGCGTCGCCACCCAACCTCGGACTGACCCGGCCTGCCTGCGGGACTTCCATCGCTCGCAGCCCCGGCCTGGCGTGAGGCTACGGGCGGAGGGGCGAGCGGAGGCGAGGCGAAAGACGGCAGTACAAGAGTCGAGACGGTGCGGTCTCGGAGGAGCTGGAGGGTGGCGTGTTTAATGATAGCGGCAGGGACGGTGGGACCACAAACTACGACCCAAGGAGCCCCCCCGCCCACCAGAGTACCCAGGCGGCGGACCGACGCAGCTGTGAGTGGTGCTGGGCCGGCCGCAGCGTGACCGGCGAGGTGGTGGCCTCTCCCATCCCTGAGCAGCAAGTCGAACGGCTGGGGCGTCAAGGCCGGCACCAGCGTGGAGGATGGCGCGCGGGGCCAGACAGGAGCAGAGCGGGGTTGCTGATGGCTGTGGAGTGGAGGCGGTGGAAGGACTGCGAACCTTGGCCTCGGAGCTGGGGGGCTGGACGGAGCCAACAATCTTTCCTGGGGGCCCAGGGAAACTGGAGAAGGGGGAACACTGTGGCCTGAGAGAACATCAACAAGGCGCCCTCTGGTGGTCGGCTGCGGCAGCTCAGACAGGGCTGCTAGCTGGGAAGCTGGTGCCCCTGGTGGAAATCGTGGGAAAGGCCATCTTATAAGTGAAGAAGAGACCCCACCTGGGTTCCCAGTGTTCCTGATGGATGGAGGTGGACTATATGGTGCTAGACTCTAATAGGGCCTTTAGTAGTATTATTCATGTATTAGTGTAGGAGGTGGGAGGGTGATATTGGCTGCTAGAGTGTAACTGTAGGTGTTAGTTGGGTGTGTTTTGATTGGAGGATCAGGCTAATGTTAGGATGGGGAGGGAAGTGGCGTTTTGAGTTTTACTTAGCAACTGATTAACCGGTCTGGTGCAATCGGATTAGTTTTTAAGCAGCTTGGAGTAATAGAGACTGTGGAATTGGTGGCCTGGACTCTATGACCTGGTTGTCTGAGGTTCGAACAGAGACAGCCAGCGAAACAGGACATGCTTGAGCGACAAATTCCGGTGCTCTTGGGGAGGGGCAAGTTTAGCGGTGGGCCTAGGCAGCTGGAAGAGGGAAGGTCACGGAGAACTAAGAGCTCGGTGGCCTTCCAGCCTTCGGCCCATCCCAAGGGTGGCTGGCAGTGGGGCCGGGGCTCGAATTCCCCCTCCGTCATTGGTGTTGTGCAACACCAGGTCCATCAACAACAAGGTCACAGTCCTACGTGACTTTGTGACGGGACATCTGGCGGACCTGGTGTGCGTGATCGAGACCTGGGTGAGAGATGGGGAGACCCTGAATCTTACCCAGCTAGCCCATCCAGGCTACTCGGTCCTTCACCAATCACAGAAGAGGGGACAGGGGGGAGTTGCTATTCTCATTCGGGAGGCTTACTCCTTCAGGACACTCCCATCTGTAGAGATTGCGGGCTTAGAGTGTGTCGGCTTTCTGCTGGGGGCTGAGGAGAGTTTGGCGATTTGGCTGGTGTACCGTCCACCTAATGCACCGGCCAATAGTCTGCCGTCCCTGCTGGAGGCCGTATCAGGCTGGGCGTTGGATCACCCTCGGCTTATTGTCTTGATTGATTTCAACGTCCATGCCGAGGACGCGGCCTCCAGCCGGGCTACGGACCTAGTGTCGTCCATGGCAGCACTGGGACTCTCACAGTGTGTATCGGCCCCTACGCATCGGGCTGGTCACATGCTCGATCTGATCTTTGCAGCGGGTGTGGAGGTGGACTGGATCACTGCTGAGGCAGTGCCATGGTCGGACCATCTAGCCCTGAAGGCCCGTCTGAGCATTCCACCTC
>NW_015174348.1:25697-39415 GCF_001447785.1 Gekko japonicus
CCTCCGTCATCATGGCTAGTAACCATTGATAGACTTAACCTCCATGAATCTATGTAATCCCCTTTTAAAAGTGTTTAATTCCTGTGGCCATCACTACATCCTCTGGCAGCGAATTCCACATTTTATTCACACTCTATGTAAAGAAGTATTTCCTTTTGTCCATCCTGAATCAACTGCCCATCAGGTTTATTGGATGCCCTTGAGTTCTAATATTTTGGGAGAAGGAGAAAAAATTCTCTTTGTCAACTCTTTCCACCCCTTGCATAATTTTATAAATCTCTATCATGCCCCCCCTTAGTTGTCTCTTCTCTAAATTGAAAAGTCCCACACTCTTCAGCCTTTCCTCACAGGGAAGGTGCTCCAATCCCCCAATCATCTTGGTTGTCCTCCTCTGTACTTTGTCCAGCTCTGCAATGTCCTTTTTGAGATACAGTAACCAGAACTGTACACAGTATTCCAAATGAGGCCACACCATAGATCTGTACACGCAGGGCCGGACCGTCATAGACAAAATTTAGGCCATTGCTGAGGGCACTGGCTTGACAAGAGCACCGTCTTGAAGAGGGCGCCGCTCTGGCCGGCCTGCCTGCCATCCTGCCTTACCCCTCCCTACCCTCACCTCGTGCCCTGCTTGGCTAGGGGGGAGGCTCTTGGAGGAATTGCTGCCACCCCCTTCCCTCAAGGAGCACAGGCTCTTTCGCCCCCTTCTGCAAGGAGCTGAGGCAGTGGGAATGTGCCTGGGCCGAGCCATGCACTTTCCTGGCTGCCCCCCCGGGTGGGTGGCATCGGGTTTTCTGTGTGCAGCGCTCCATGGGGCACTAACACAGTCGCCATGGACGCCCTAAAGACCGGGGGAGCTTGAGCCAGTAAGTGTCTGCTGGGGGGGGGGGGCCGGCGGCAAGGGAAGCCAGAGAGGAAGGTCTGTGGGGGGGGAGAAGAAGTTACCCCCACCCCCCAGCGACCATCCCCTTTTTCCTGCCCTCGCCCTGTGCAGAAGAACGGCTCCTCTTCTCCTCTGGCGGGCAGGCATCCTTATCCGCAGGCTGCCCAGTCCATGCCTCCGTCGCTCCAGGCCCTCCCCCAAGAGCCCAGCTGAACTGAACCCCCCAGGGAGGGGGGTTATTTTTAAATCCAGTGGCCGGGCTTCCAGGCTGAACTTTTTGGGGGAAGGTAAGTTGCTCGCTGGAGGCCAGTCGGCACGCGTGTCTGCTTTGGTCCCTTTGACGTTAAGAGAAGGCTTCCCAGTGCGGTGCCAGCTGGGTGGCTTTCCTTTTCCCCGTACTCAAGACTGCGATTGATAATATTTAATAGTACTTGTGTGTTTCCTGTTTATAGCAGGGGTAAGGGTCCCACGTTCCAAGGGAGTTGTGAGCTGTTTTCTTTTTCTTTTGCATAGTGCCTTTGCCCCTCCCCTCCCATCCATCGCCAGCCACAAAGCCCTGCTCACTGTCGCTGGGAGAGAACGAGAGAGGCCAACGAGCATTAGAGGGAAGAGCCGTTTCCAGGGAAGAACTTCACCCTTCATGGATGGTGGGGGGACATCCCTCTCTCCGAGGTGGTGTGAAGCATTCAGATGGGTCAGGTTGGGTGTGCCATATACACACAATCACAATCCTTGCAGGAACTCTGTGACCGCAGGAAGTGTATCCTGTGCCTATCTGAAGGTGGGAATGTCCATAGCCGGTTACCTGGAAGGGTATCCTGCTGGCCCTTTTAGGAGACGGACTAATGGATTAAATGGGCTTTTGGCCTGGGAGTTATTGTTGGGGCTATTTTTAACTCTGATAGTCAACTTGTCTTTATATTGTGCAGTTAAGGCAAGTGATTAAACAGAAGTGGTTTGCCACTGCCTTCCTCTACTGTAGAACCAGATCAGGAGCAAAGATACTGGGATTGTGGGCTTTCAAACCCCTAAAGGTCAGAGCACAAAAACACATCTTAAAAGCCATTAAATTCAGAATAAAACCATATTGTTTAAAAATGTAAACCAATTTAAAATTAGCAATTTTGAATTTTGTGTTTTTCATTCTTCCTCAAATGCATTTATGTTGGAAAATTGGGGGGCGCATGGGGGGGGGGCGTCAGAAGGTAGCCTTGCGTAGTGTGCAAAAAACCCTGGAGCCGGTCCTGTATACACGGATGTTAAAATATCGGCTATTTTGTTCTCAATCCCTTTCCTAATAATCCATAACATAGTCGGCCTTTTTCACTGCGCCTGCACATGGGGTTGACACTTTCACTGAGCTTTCCACTACAACCCCAAAATCTTTTTCCCTCTCATCCCAGCAAGTTCAGACCACATTAGCCTATACTTGAAGTTGGGACAAGAAATCTCAACTGGTGGTCACCAGGCTGACAGGCAGGTCTGGTTCTTGTTTCTTCCTCTCCACAGAGCAGCCTCAGTATCATTGCCATTGCTTAGTAAGAGAACAATTCTAAACTCATTTGTAGGAGACAGCATTTCTTTCTAGCTCTTCTGTTCCTGTTTCTGTAGTTTATAGGACTGATTTGCAATGAACGTCTTGACCCAGAGTGGCACACAGCACTTATTTGCATGTTCTGAGAATCCCACAGGCAGTTTCCTCATTACTCTGGCTTCTGTTTTTTCAGGGCAAAGATTAAAACAGTGAATTGTAGCTGAAGTCTCTTATACTTGGAAAATGTAGCTTGAGAATTCCTAATGAAAACAGCTCAGTACTTCATTGTAAAGATGTGTATATAGAATATCTAGTCATCTGTGAAAATGAAATCTCAGTTACAATGAATGGCTACTAATATACCTTAGCAAAAAGTATAATCCAGAACAATTTTTATACTTTAGAAGTAATCTCATCTTTGATAGAAAATATCTCCTCATCTTTGATACTCAATTAAAGTTTGACAGGTTAAGAATGTTATATAAATGAGGTTATTTCTGAACTTCAGCAGTGCTTGAAATAACCTTTGTTCTGGAAAGTGCATGAAGCTTCTTTATATAAGTTAGGAAATGCACTTGAGCAGCAGCACATTCAGACAAATTCCTGTATTAGTACCTGTAGGTGCTGTAGCAGTACAAATATTAACTTAGTATCCAGTATATTACAAATATAGCGAGCAGGATTCCTGCTTTGTGTACCGGTAGGAGCATTCAGAAGTCAAAAATAACTACGCAAGATTTCTCAGGATGGTATTTTTTTATCTGATTCTACCTCCATAGAACTCAGGGCATCATACATTTCTCCATCATGATTGGCCAAGGCCAGTGGGATTTGAGTTCTGTGGGTTATGGTCATCAGTACAGGTCTGAAGGAGGAAGAGATTCCATTGGTATTAATAGGGCAGACATTCTGCACTCTTTACAAAAACATCATTATGCAAAGTTTTTTTTGGGGGGGTTAGCCCCCCGGAGGGGATTTTTTATTGCATTTTTAATAGACTACAAACTACAACGAAAAATTGGGAAGGGGTAACTACATCTAGAGATAAAGGAAAGAAAACCACAACTAACTAAAACCCCAAGTATAGGAGATCATAACAACAGCTTATATAAATGTTAATCTTAAATTGCTAGTATTACTTTGAACATAGTCGGCTATGCTAAATTTTTTATCTTTTTATCCAATGTTTTATCCATTTAAGAGAACCCCCAGAGCATCCCACAATAAAACTAAAGTTTAAAGGGACAATTCAGAGTCCTTCAGCCTTCATTTTGTCTTAATCTTTTCTAATCCTCAATTTATATGCACGCTTGGGGGCAGCCACCCCCTTATCAGAAAGAGAGTCCTCGTCGGAAGACATCGAGTCCAGAAGGTCCGGGAGATGCATCCGCCAGCGTGTCACCATAAACCGGAAGCCCCATCATTATGCAAAGTTGACATTCTGAACTTTAGATCAGCATCTCGACTTCATTTTTTTTAGGGAAAGTGGTTGGAAGTGGGGTAGCAGAGCACCTTTAGTTGTATCTAGCTAACACAGACTTCATTGACCCTTTTCATTCAGGGTTTTAACTTGGCTATTGAACTGAGACAGCATTAGTGGCTCTAGACAAAGATCGGTCTCTGGGTGCCAGCAGCAGTGAGATCTACTTCTTGATTCCCTGTGCCTTTTGATACTATAGGTCCAATCATTTTCCCCCCAGTTGGTTTGAACATCAGCTTCAGGTGAGTGGACTGGTGTTAATAATTTTTGTCTGATCATATTCAGAATATGCTCATTTGGGAAGATGATATACAAATTGACCAGTGTCCTTCAGGGTTTATTCTTCCACCAGTGCAGATTTACATCTATATGGCATGAATGAGAGAGGTCACCTGGGGCCTTGGAGTCCATCTAGTACAGCATCCAGCTTCCCATGGTGCCCAGCTTGAGGTATCTGGAAAGCCCACAAGCAAAAAATGAAGGCAACACCTTTTCCTTGTAGTTACTTCCAGAGGCAATATGCCACTAAGCATCTTTGCTTCATTTTTCCATAATGGCTAATAGCTCCTGAAAGCCCCTGTGTATTCCCCTTCAAAAGCTGTTTCTATTCTAGTGGCTGTCATTACATCTTATGGCAGTTAACTCTTTAAATTATTTTCACATTATATGAAGAAGCACTTTCTTTCATCTGTTCTGAACCTACTGTCCATCAGCTTCACTGAGTGGCCTGAATTCTAGGATTCTGGCGTTCTCAGTCCATGTAAAGTTAGGATTATTTTGCCCCAATGTACATCATGTCTATTTACTTAGAAATACATTTGCTACTTTGTTGTCCGCTCATCAAATTTGGAGATAGCCTTTTGGGAGCTCTTTAGGGTTCTCTGCAGTCTTCACCATACTGATTAATTTACTGTCAGACTTGGGGCCACTTCACTGTTCATCCCTAGTTCTGAGTCATTTATAAACAAATTAATTGGAATAAGTCCCATTACCGATCCCTGGGAACGCTATTGATGACTGTAGAGTTTTAAATCCTATTTCTCAAAAATGGGACTTTCTGAATATTAGTCTCTGAAATTCTTTGGAACTGATGTTTGACTATAAGTCTGTTTTACATCTTAAAAGAATTTCTTTCTTTGTGCATAAGGCATAACAAATATTCCTCCTTCAGCAGTACATACTGGGCTTTACGAAAATGCACCACTTTGGAAAACTATGAGCAGTTTTAAGTGTGAGCCAGCTGTGTATATATCTCTGCTCTTTGGATATGTCTTTGTTGGAAAAATGAGCTCCTTTCCTCTAGTACTAACAGAATCTAAAGAGGGTGGTTGCCATAGCATACCCATTGTGTGGCCACCATTCTGGCCAGGTGATTTGCTGAGAAATAAATGACAACAGCTTTAAACAAATTAATTCAGTAGTCTCTAGTGTTTGCAGTGTTCCTGAACTGCTCCTATACTGCATTTTGCATAAATGGTTGCTTTCCGCTCCCCCTTTGGTAACCACTCTAGTGGAAAACCATCTGTGTACATTATGGAAAAACATTGCTCTTTATTGTAAGCACATTGTGTCTTATGTGAGGAGAGAGGGGGCATTATAGTGGGGATGAAAGCAGGAGGTTGCTTCCATAGTAGGAATTTTATAGAACAGCAGTCATCCCCCTACACCACCAGGGCTCTTTCAGGTTTTTTTTTAAACTCAGCAGTTGAATATTACTATAACAATATAACAGTATAACAGTATTGTAACGATTCCTTGTTTTATTTGTGTGTGTGTGTGTGTGTGTGTCTTTAAAAGTTTGGTTGCATGGCGGTGAGAGATAGTCTAGGGTGGTTGAAACAGGCAAGTGGTGTGATTGGTGATTGGCAGAAAGGGGGAGGGGTTTTAGAAAATGTGTGTCAGTCAAGAGTTACAGTTTAGACAGTTGAAGAAGACAGAAAGTTAGTTAAGTTCTGTGTATGAGAGGAGTGAGACACATCCCTGTGTGATATAAGTTAGTTCTGAAGTGTGAGAGAGAGACAGTATGGTGTGTGATACAAGAGTTAAGTTTTGTGTATGAAGAAAAGTTGAAAGTATAAGGAAACAAGAAAGTAAAGTTAAAGAGAAAAATAAAAAGTCTGAGTGACAGACGGGAATGAAATAGGAAACCTATATGACCCTGAGTAATGAGTTACAAAGTTACATGCCAAAATCCCTGACAGTGTGAGAGAAAAGTGTGAGAAAAACCAGTTGGAATTGTTCAGTATTTACCCATTCATAGATACAGAGTACTATCCTGTTATGTACGAATTATATCAATAAATCTTTTATTTAAGTCTGCCAGCTCTGAAAGACATACTTCCTCAGGAAACACATAGACCCTCATGAAAGCCTAAAACCTCGACCTACCTACCCAGTGATAGAAATATTATATTATAAAGGTTTGGAAAGCCTTAAAATTTCCTGGTGGCAGCCGGATATCCCCAATAGAACAAAATTAAAAGAACACTTTAAAGTAAAACCAGACCTCCCCAGTTAAGGGGTCGTCACAAGTATGTTCACCGAATTCCCAGCTTTCATATTTTAAAAATGTAATCCTTTAGTACTTTTGTTGTGGAATTATGAGGTACGTAACTGCCATTAAGTCTCATCTGACTTATGGCAAAGGGGCTTTGAAGGCACGTGAGATGTAGAGGCAATTTGCCATTGCCTTCCTCTGCAGAATCTTCCATCCAAGTACAAACCCTGCTTGCCTTCTGAGATCTGATAAGGTCAGGCTATACCATGCCGCCTTCTCTCCCATAGTGCTATAAAGCCAAAGGCATATCTCCACAATGGCTGCTTCCACACCAAGGATTTCCCACTTTCAGCCACCTGGTTGGTACTTTTACAAAATGTTTTCGCATGACATCATCCTCTGCTTATGTACAAACGGTTAACAGCCCATTCTTACCACACATGAAAAAAACTTTTTTAAACCTTTTTTTAAAAAAACTGTTTCCTGGACAAGTCACTATCAGCACATGGAGTTTCTTATATATGAAGGAGAAGTGCATTTGCAGAACATCAGGGAAGTACCAGTTAGTTACTTTTTTCATTTGTTGATGACTGCAAGGGGCCAGTCCCTGTCAACAATTAGAATAACAGATAAGAATTGTCTTTCTTTTAGACAGAGGGAGGGGATTGCTGGAGTCAGTGTTCCCTCTAAGCTGAGTTAGTGTGAGCTAGCTCACAGTTTTTTAGCCTCCGGCTCACACATTTTTGTCTTGGCTCAGGAAGGATGGCTCCAGAGCAAACTAATTTATGCAGCAGCCAAATTGCTTACTCACAGCTTTAATGCCAGTAGTTCACAAAGTAGAATTGTTGCTCACAAAATTCCACAGCTTAGAGGGAGCATTAGGAGTCTCTGCAATTATGAGGGGTATTTTTTAAAAAAATTGCTAAAGGTATTGTGTTATGCCTATCCAGTGTTATTCATGCTCGTTTTAAAAAAACAGAAGAGAATCGTGCACAGCTCAGCCTGCCTGTAGGGGAAAGGATGAGGGTCATTAGAGGTGTCTGCAAACAGTTTAATTTTTTAAGGTATTCTGTTATTTCTATGCGGTGCTGTTCCTCAAAATAAAAAAAAATGGAGTGGGAGGAGAAACCTGAGGGTCACTTGAAAATACTTGGGGGGGGGGGCTTCAGTGCACATCACGTGTGACAGGGAAACCACTGCTAAAAATGGAGAAACGACAGATTACCCTGGGCTGTCTGGAGTCTCCGCTGCTAGAGCAATTTCACGTAGAAGCACATCAGCAACCAGACTACCACAGAAAATCATCCTAGTGTAGAAGCAGCCCAGGTTTGAGAAAGATCAGGGAAAATCCAGGTAACCATCATAAAGTGTATGAATGTACCATGAGGCTGTGGAGAAGCAGGAAAAAACCCCACTTCCAAGCCGCATGAAACCTGGGGCAAACAACCTATGTGAATATAGTCTCTATCTACAGAATCTGGATTTGTTCAGTGTAGTTTTTTAAAGCATATATGTCCCTGCCTGAAGAATCGAGCCTCCCTTTTGCCATCTTTAATTTGCTGTCTGTCCGTATGCTGAGCAACTAAAAAAGCTTGAAAAGCAACTAAAAAGCCTGGTAAGTTAGATTGTATACTTTTGGGAATGTAATTAAACATATATATTTTTGCCACCACCTTCTTCTCCTTTGCCAACGTCTCTTGTTCTTTCTTTGCTGTGATGCTGAAGAAGTGGCCCTTTGGGAGGAATGAGGAAAGGAAGAAAGGAGGGAGAAAGTCATTATGTGTGAAGGTGGTAGTGGTGGAGAGCTGCTGATGGAAATGGGCATTGGAGAAGTGTAGGAATGGGAATGCTAGAGGTTATCGGGGGTGGAATATAAGGGACTGGAGGGAGGGTCATGGAAGGGGAAGGTTGAAATGCATGCAGTGGGTTGTGTGGTGGGAACTGCACTTGGAAAGCCATGGGGAGGAAAGAAATGTAGCTGTTGGGGTGAGGGAAGGTGCTACGTGTTTGTGTTTAGGGGATGGCATGGAGACTAAGATAAAATAGGAGTCTTGAACCATCTTAAATAAGTTTTGTTGCATCATTTTTTATTTTCTAGGCATTTGTACCTTGCTTTTCTCCCCAAATGGGGACCCAAAGCAAATTTACACGTACCATTCTCCCACTCTATGATTTTGTCCTCACAACAACTCTGCAGGGTATGTTAGGCTGAGAGAGTGACTGGCCCAGGGTCACCCAGCAACTTCCATGGCATAGTAGGGCTTATAAACCTGGGTCTCCCAGTTGTTAGTCTCATGCTTGAACCTCAGCACAATGAGGTGTGGAAGGTGTGTCTTTGTGGAAGGTCAGGTCTCTGAGTGGGACTGAAGTGCAAGGAAAGGAGTGGTCAGTGGGAGCAGACTTGAGATTTGGAGGAGAGTGGATTGGTGTGGATGAATCACACTGGGATGCTGGGAGAAAAGGGCTGATTTAGGAGTTCTGGTCATTGACAGGTGGCTGGTAAATCTCTGGAGGGTTCCTTGGAGAGTGTATACTATATGTGTACATTTCAGGGTAGACCTCCCTAAGTGTGGAAGAAACCCACTTTGCACACAAAAATGTTTCCAGGGTTGCAAAGAAAAATGTTGCTGATCTAGTGTAGTGGAGAAGTGTATTTTCAGAGAGGGAACAGGACCCCTGGGATTACTTGTGCCGGGGAGGAGGGAGGAGATGGACAGGAAAAGTTTCTCTAAGGTGGCGTACTGAAGGTAGATTACAAACAGTGAGTCAGTACAGTCAACAAAAAATTTAAGGCTTTTGCTTTCAAAATTCTGTCTATGTTTGGGAGAACATACATCTGTGAACAGCTCTTTAATGTAATAAATGTCAATAAATCAAAAGTATATTCTCAGCTTATAGGTTCACACCTAAACAGCATAGTCAAGATTGCTACAGCACAGATGTGGACTCCAGATTATGATATAGTAATTCAGAGCAAGAGGTGTCAGTTATCAAAGACTGTTAAATAAAGGAAATACTGTAAGAGTGTTAATGTTTTAAGCATGTTTGTATTTTAAGTAAAGGGTTTATAAAGGGTTTGCCTGTCCTTTATAAACTTTATATATTTGGTACCTGGCGTTACGTTTCACAGCACACATGGCTTAGCAGATACCAGAGGAAGTACTAGTGGGCACCATGGCACCCATGGCCGCAACACTGGGGAACCATGCCATAGGCAAAGGAATGTTAAGGCGTTTTACTAGTAAGAGAAAAATAATTAGGGATTGTCTCACAGGAAATTCTAATTAGCAGGAAAGGAAATCAGATGGCTTAGTCCTTAAAGTTTCAATGTGCATTCTACCTTTAATAGAAGCAGGTTTGAGCTACGTAATCCCTGTCAGCAATGTCACTTATGTTCATAAAGGGTACTACTTTCCCTTTTGTGGTTGGTCTATTGTAATTTTCAGATACTAGGAGCACCCTAGATCCGTGTGTCAGTTGTCTTATTTGCCATGATTGTACAAAGTGAAATAGTCCCTTGTTTCCTAGTGTTTTGTTAAAGTTGCTCTATAACATCGACTTTGAGGCAGGAATCATAACTTAGTGACAGACAACATGTTTTGCAGACTGAAGGTCCCAGATTAAATCTTTGGTGACGCCATTTTAAAACATTTTTGGTAGTATGGCTGAGAAAGACCTCTGCTTGAGCCATTGGAATATTTCTGCCAGTGACAGTATATATGCAGTATACAAAGCCAGCTAGACCAGTGCTCTGAGTCAGTCGGGCAGCTTTATACCTTCATATGCTGTAAAGCTGTCCTTATTTAATAAAGAAGCTTCAGATTACTGTTCTTGCAGATTGTCCCAATGGGAGATCATCATGCCAGCTCTGTTGATCTCAATTTCCATACTGGGCTAAAGGAGATGCTTTCTTAATGAAGTACTTATTTATGCAGATGAGGCAAGAGAATTGTGGCAATAGGATTAATTGCATTTCTAAAGTAGATGAGTTTTGTTTTTAAAAGCGTCTGGCAGCTTCATGCATTTCAATAATCCAGCATCCCATTTTTAAAAAAAGTTTTTTTCAATTACCATAATTGTGTTCTTTCCATGTATAGAATCTGGGATTTCTCCAAGGTCGACCCTCTGCTTGAAACTGTGGAACATCATACTGAATTTACTTGTGGCCTGGATTTGAGCTTGCACCATCCTGGTCAGGTAAGAGAAAATGAGGCTTCTATTTTTTTCTGTGGATTTAAGTATTATTGAATAGGGACAAGTATATAGCAGCTCTTCAGCTGTAAAATTTGTTCACAAGAGGAGAGCACTGTTGGAATCTGTTAATTTAGAAAATGTAAGTACTTGTGAAGGTATACGTTGTTAGGAGATGCTACTGAAACATATAAAAAGTGAATGCAAAGCTGACTGCAGAGAACTTGAAAAATGACTTCTGGTCAGGTTTACAAGATCATAGGGATGAATGCTATCTAGGATATCTATGCAGGGAAGTACGACTTTCCTACCTCTCCCCACCCTAGATGCAACCCAGAATCAACTTGGAAAGCAGCTCCTAATGGGGACAGGTGACCCCCCCCCAAAGAGCTGCATGAGGGGGGAACTGGATAGTTTCCCCTTCATAATTTCTTTTAGTCATTACTGGACAAAAATAAAATATAAACACAGGGTTAAATGCAAATAGATGTGTATTTTTCCAAAGATGAACAGCATCAGGATCTCTGGTTCGTGAGTTTATTTTTATTTATAAAAACCTTTTATACTGTTTTTTCAAGAAATGAGAAACTGAATAAAATAAAATCATAATGAAGGCAATACAGGATTGAAAGAAGAAAAATAAAGTGCAGTCAAACTAGCCATGTAGAGATTACAAATACAGAGTAAAGTGAAATCAACACTATAAAATCCCATCAAGACACAAAAAGCTTACTTAAAAAGAAAGACCTGTTTACAACATCAGTGTTGTCTAGCTAGCTTCTCTTAATGCTTTTATTAGGGTATGTACAATTTTCTTAGCTAAAGTTGCTAACTAACATGACTGTGCTAGGTACCTTGAATTTGTCAAGTACGGAATGTATTTTTTAAAGATTGTTCAAACATTCCTCTATAGTTGGCTTTTGTGTCACTCAGAAAACATCAGTATTGCGTGTATGGATCATAAAGTAAAGGTAAAGGTTCCCTTGCTCGAAAGCCAGTCAAATCCGACTCTAGGGTTGCGGTGCTAATCTCCGTTTCAAAGCCAAAGAGCCAGCGCTGTCTGAAGACATTTCTGTGGTCATGTGGCTGGCATGACTAAACACCAAGGTGCACGGAACGCTGTTACCTTCCCACCAAAGTGGTACCTATTTATCTACTTGCAATTTCTTGCTTTCGAACTGCTAGGTTGGCAGGAGCTGGAACTAGAGATGGGAGCTCACTCCATCATGTGGCACCCGGGTCTCGAACTGCTGAACTACTGACCTTCCACACCCTGCAGTTATTTGATATTGATCTGTGGGATTTCATAAGATTCTGGGGTGTATCAGTGTTTAATTTTCTTTTAAAACATCAGTAAACTCTTCTACAAATACATATTTTTGGCATAGCATTTAAAAACTGCTAAATAACCTATAGCAGATGCGAACAAAAAGTCCAAATATCTTAAAAGTCTTATGATTTCCAAGTTCAGAGATGAAGCTTTTCCAGAAGTTTACTTTCACATTTAATGGTAACAATAAGTCAGTTTGGAAAATGTATAGTCAGGAAGGAGTATATGGGAGGAGTGGGGTGAGGGTCAATGTTCCCTCTAAGCTGTGGAGTCTTGTGAGCAAAAAATCTACTTTGTGAGCTACTGGCCTTAAAGTTGTGAGCGAGCGATCTGGCAACTGCATAAATTAGTTTGCTCTGGAGCCATCCTTCCTGAGCGAAGACAAAAATATGTGAGCTGGAGGGTATAAAACTGTGAGCTAGCTCACACTAACTCAGCTTAGAGGGAACACTGGTGAGGGTGGAAGCAGACTGTACTTTTCTGTCCTGTCCACTAAATGCCCCTGTTCTCTTGCAGCCCCACTAGTTATCCATGCGCAGAGCCTATAAGTATGGCCTGAGCTACACCATGTCAAGGAGCGCATCCCACAGTTGGCCAACATTATGCCCACGTAATGTAGTAATTAGAGTGTTGGACGAGGACCTGGGAAACCTGGGGTCAAATCATCACTCAGTATGAAACTCCAGTCTCTCAACTAAACCTACCTCACAAGGTTACTGTGAAGGTAAAGTGAAGGAGGAGAAAGAACTGTGTCTGCTACCCTGAGCTCTTTGGAGGAAGGGCGGGGTGAAAATGTACTAAATAAATAAATATTAATCACATATAGGCTTCCCAAGTCCCACCCCCAAAGCACGCAACGTTCCCGGCGTCAGCACGTCACCCGGAAGTGACGCAGTCGCGTTGGGCGCGTTGGGGGTGGGGCCGCGGTCATCCGAGGGAAAACTCTATGGTTTTCCCTTGGATGATTGTGGCCCCGCCCCCGGCGTGCCAACGTGGTTGTGTCACTTCCGGAGCAGCGCTGGACTCCCTCGGTATACAGACGGTAAGGACTTGGCAACCCTAATCACATAGGCCAACTTTGTTGTCACAAATTGTTACATAGTGTACCCATAGTGGTATTGAAGCATCTCACATCCATAGAAATGAGTGCTATAAAAGCACATTCTAGAAAAGTATTTAGTTGTAAATAAATATCTACTAGCAAGCAAATAAACATTTCTAGTAAGATCTCCAGACTTCCGGTCTGTGGCTCGGTGATGGCGGATGCTCTCCCCTACCTCTGGGGAGAAGATCCGCGCTCCAGTGGGATTGGAGAGGGGCCATCTCAAGTGGCTCCCCCAGGTGAGCCTTAGTTAAAGGCTCCAAGCCGGGGGCGCTGGGGGGGCGACCTCTTCGATGGCGTAATGCCGGAGAATTGAGGCGCTCCTTTTTGCCCCAATTGGTCCGTCCACTGTGAGGCTCAGTTTTATACTGAGCATAGCCGATGCCGGCTGGGACAAGCAGAGGAGGTCATCGAATTAACGAAGCTACAAGAGGTCTGAGCACAGACCAGCAATGAATTGGAGAAGGAGACAAGCGGAAAAGTTTTAAAAGTGAGTTCTCCCCCCCCCTATGGAATGCGGCGTCGGGAGGGAATCCCGGACGTAAACAAATTGAACTGTGCTATATAAACGGAGGGGGGAGGAGAGAAGAGACTTAGCTGAGTTTGCGAAAGTAAACAGGTACTTTTTGAAGAAGGGTGAAGGAGGTTCCTCTGGTCTTCCTCGCGCGCCGGCCATTTTCAACTTTGTTTACACTAAACAA